>NC_084829.1:59460060-59761581 GCF_033115175.1 Lepus europaeus | reverse complement strand
AAATATTTTTATATCAGGATTCAGCAATTGAGAAATGCAAAATAATGCTTTGGTTATTTCAGCTCATGGCAATATTTTAGCCAGCTTCTAAGGTTGCTTTTTGTATAATATGTTTTGAGACATGAGATGGTACTTGGAATATCTCTGCCTCTCTCTCTCTCTCTTTATCTCTCTTTGTCTCTCTCTCCCTCTCTCTCTCTCTCTCTCCCTTACACACACACCCACACCCACACATGCACACGCACACGCACACACACACACTTTTTCCTTTTCCTCAATTGATCCAATTCCATGCTGTACCGTGCCCACCAATTATCCTTTCCACAGTGGATAATTAGAAAAATTATTTCAGCAAGATTGTAGGGTAGGTTGCACTTATCTTACAATGACCTTGTGGAAACATTTTCTTATGAACATTCTTTTCATTTATGCATAGTCATAAAAGTTATTGTCTTCTGTTTCTTCTGAATGTGTCTATTTTTATCAATTTTTACATTCTATTGCAATAATTTATTTTCTAACATATTTTTCTCCACAAGCGTATACATTCCTCAAGAAGTACTTACTGATACCTATTCATTTCTGAGTAGTCAGAACGTGGAATTCTGTGTGATATAGTACAAAAAAGTCATTATATCTTTGAAATATAAATATATGAACAAGTGAGTAAATTAAATGAGTATAAAAAAACACTGAAAAGTCACATTTCTTATAATAAATGCTTATAAAGATAATTTCTAATCATCTCTTAGCTCTGATTTCTGCAAAGGCAAAAATAGATAAATGTATGGTTTACCAAGATTTTTCCTGCTTTCAAAAAGTCTCTTGAAGTATGCCATACAATATGAATTAGTATAATTGCAGAGTTCCAATAACTGGATCATTTAGGAAGATGGGGACTAAGTAGATTCCCCTCCCCCCAGTAGTTCTTGTTAAGGTGAATGTTCTGCTATGTTTTGTTCTTGTTGTTTCAGTGTTTTCAGGTTTATTTCTCATTATCATCTATGATAGAGGACCTATTTAATTAATGGCATGTTTCCACAGTTCAAGTCAATGGAGAAGCACAAGAAAATCAATGTGTAAATTTATAATTCATGAATTGGGATAGAACATTGTTCCTGTTTACATTCATTTCTTTATGATGCTAGCACACTAATACTATCAGAGGGCATGTAACAATTATTTTTGGCTTCTGTCTGTTGCTTCCAATAAAGCAGAAATTGAACACAGTAAGTTTTCACTGCTTGGTTGTCAAAACACAGCATAATATTTTCAAATATGTTGATTAATTATGCATTATTTTAAATCAAACTCAGAAATGCTAGAGTTTAGCTCAGAGACACAGCTATGACTACTGTTTGACACTGAAACACCAAGTCATCAGAGGAATCACATATCATTTATTGGGTACTTTTAGAATATAGGAAAAGTAAGAATATTTTTTATATGTAAAGTATTAACTCTTGAACTCAACTCATGTTGAAATTTTCCTATTATGTAGGCACTGAGAGATCATAGTATGAAACCATGAATCAATGTTCAAATCAACCCTTTTGAATAGTTGATCTGCATCTTTGAGGGACTAAGTCATTTTATAGATTATTCTTTTCACAATTGTAAATAATGATACTACTCTTCAAAACAGTAGTGTCCAGAATTTTTTTCAGTGTAGAAATGTTTTCACAAGTCCAAATGATCATGTCATTCATTAGTTTATACTATCATTAAATGGAAAGAATTGCTTGAAATATGATTTATAAATAAAATGTAAGATGCTCAAGTAGGCTAGATTTTCAGATAATTAGTATCTTTAGGATGTTTATGTATGTAATATTTGAGACTTATTTATCATAATAGATTCTTTGTTGTTTATTTGAATTTCAAATTTAAATGGAAAGCTCATATTTTTAATTGATATACCTGACAACTCCAACTATAAGGATCTTAGAATAGATTAAAATGAATTAGATATTTTACTCCTTCTAGAGTGTTCTGAACTTTTAAAACTATGAGCATTAAGCACAAAATTCATTTTCTGTTGTCTAAGGTTCAGGGTATGAAAGGCTGGCCCATAGCCTTCAGAGCAGAAAGAGATGAGAAAGAAGAGAACGCAGGGTTAGGGTTAGACAGAGAGAGTGCAGTTTGTTTTCTTTGAGATTTCAGTTTAGTGGAGTTTGTTGGAAATTTCCACTGAAATGATAAGGCCAAAATACCTTTATTAAAGAATTTAACCTTATCCCAAAGAAATCTGGCTTCTATCTGTGGCTGCTGATAGGTAATAGCTCTGAGTCTTGGGAGTTTCATCAATTATAAGACTGTATTTGCCTGGGGGCCAGGCAGTATCAGTGGGATTTAGATAAGAGATTATAGCCAAAATTAGGAAATGAGAAGGGAAACGCAATATAGTTCAAAAGGTTAGGACACTTCCCAGGACATCCCCAGCCTGTACCCCAGTTCAAGTCTCATCTACTCCATTTCTGATCCAGCATCTTGCTATAGCAGATAATGATTTGAGTACTTGCATTCCTGTTACCCACATGGGAGACAAGGACATCAGTATGGCCCAGCTCCAGCCTTTGTTGGACTTTAGAGGAGTCAACCAGTAGATGCAAGATCTCTTTCTCTGTCCCTAGCTCTCTCTGTGTAACTCTCCCTTTCAATAAATACATACATCTTTTTTTCCACTCATATTTGGTATTTTTTTAAACTTTTATTTAATAAATATAAATTTTCAAAGTACAACTTTTGAATTATAGCGGCTTTTCTCCCCAATAACCTCCCTTCCACCTGCAACCATCCCATCTCCCACTCCCTCTCCCATCCCATTCTTCATTAAGATTCATTTTCAATTATCTTTATATAAAAAGGATCAACTTAGTATATACTAAGTAAATATTTCAACAGACTGCACCCACAAAGACACACAAAGTATAGAGTACTGTTTGGGTAGTAGTTAATTCACATAGTACAACTTTTAAAAAACAATGTGTGGGGCTGGCACTGTGGCATAGTGGGTAAAGGCACTGCCTGCAGTGCTGGTATCCTATATGGGCATTGGTTCGAATCCTGGCTGCTCTACTTCTGAAACAGCTCCCTGCTGATGTGTCTGGGAAAGTAGTGGAAGATGGCTGAGGTCCTTGAGCCCCTGTACTCCCATGGGAGACCAAGAGGAAGTCCATGCTCCTGGCCCAGCTCCAGCTGTTGTAGCTATTTGGGGAGTGGGCCAACATATGAAAGACCTCTCTCTTGGGGCTGGCACCATGGTGCAGTGAGTTAATCCTCTGCCTGCAGTGCCTGCATCCCATATGGCCGCCAGTTCTAGTCTCAGCTGCCCCTCTTCCAATCCAACTCTCTGCTGTGGCCTGGGTAAGCAGTAGAAGATGGCTCAAGTGCTTGGGCCCTTGCACCCACATGGGAGACCGGGAAGAAGCACCTGGCTCCTGGCTTTGGATCGGCGCCATTGCGGCCAGTGGAATAAAGACCTTTCTCTTTGTCTGTAACCCTCACTATCTGTAACTCTACCTCTCAAATAAATAAATAAAATCTTTATTAAAAAAAAAAAGACCTCTCTCTCTCTGCCTCTGCCTCTGTGTAACTCTGCCTTTCAAATAAATATTTTTCAAAAATGTATGATATAAGGTCTAACTTTTGTGTCATTTGGTATCCCCTCAATGCTCTAAATTTGACAGGCTGGAGACTGAGATCAGCCACTTCAGCAGTCAACAAGGTGCGGCTTGTCCTGCAAAACCATACTATAGGGGAGAACAGGGCAACAGTGTCCTTCCCACAAAAAACACTGGAGAAAAGTTTCGGCGAATATGTCCAACTTTATTCACAGCCATGTACACTTTTAAAGGGCAGGGAGAAGGAGCGTAACTAACTCAGGGCAACATTAACTATAGGACAGAACTGACACTGGTGCCAATATGCCTCTCCAATCAGCTTGAAGGTAGCTTTCCAGGTGGTCCTGGGCCACACCCTGAGAGCAGTTTACCTGATTGGCAGAAGGTGGGGGTGGGGAGAAATATGCCTGGGCATCCCGCAGCCTGTCAGCAGTCAGGCTAACTACTGGGATCATCCCCAACCAGGCTTATTTAATGGAACCTCAATAAAATCTGGACACCGTAAGCTACCCTGTTTGGAAGTGGCCATGTATTTTCATCTTTTTTTTTTTTTTTTTTCCTAGAGAACATGTGGAAGTTCTGGAAGTTCCATGTTTGGAAACCTCCTGGACTCTGCTCTATGCATTTCATCTTTTGAACAATTTTATCTATATCCTTCCCCTGTAATAAATTGTAACCATAACAGTATTGAATGAATTTGGTAAGTTTCCCTAGCAAATTATCAAAACTGTGAGTAGCTTGGATCTGCCAAAGATAGCAAATGAGGATGGTCTTTAATAGTCTGATCTCTCAAGTGCTGTAGTTGACTAACTCATTCCCCTTAATCTTATTTGACATATACAGGAACATATATTAGTAAAAAAGAAAAAAGAAAAACTTCAAGAGTGAGTATTTAGCCTAGCAGTTAAGACGTCACTAGGGATGCCCATATGTCATAGCAAAGCCCTTGGTTTCAAAGCTGCTCTCAATTTCAACTTCCAAGGTTCATGCTGCAATAATATGTGAGAGATAATAAAAGTAATTTTAAAAGTACAGAGTATCATTGGAATAGATATAAAACACAAAATGTAGCCAGAATAGGAAAACATAAATACATAAAAATTTAACAGCATTATGAACTCAGCTTTCACGACATTAGAAAATTAGTACTTCTCATTCATTGTCTTCATATCTGAAGTAGAAAAGTAGAACTTCAACTGTGTAGGATGTAAAGCCCACTAAGAACTAGAAGTTAGGAATTAATAAAATCTTGGAAAGATCAACAGTTATAGAAAAGAGTGAAAACATTATTAAATAATTGCTTCCTAAGATATCCCTATGGAAGAGATTTTCAAGAAATTATTTGAAACTTTCAGGGAATATAAAACTCAGATGTTATGATTCTTGTAAAATATAAAATAAGGGAATATTGACGTTAAACCAATAAGAACATTAAACACCAAAATCAGAGATTAATGACAATAAGTTTCAGTTTCATTTCAACTCTGATTCATTAGTAGTAGCTTTTGACAAGTATTGTGTAAATAATGAATCATTAACCTCGTTTGCTTTCACCAAATAAGTCATCTATCATGAACACATGGGGTTTTACAGATGATAATTGTTATTTTTGCTATGTAAAACTATTTAAAACTAGCATGGAGATATCACAAAGTATCATCAAAACCTATTCCAAAGCTAGAGCAGTGTAATTTTACAGTACTATTTAAAATGTGTTTACCTTATGAGGCAGACAATGTTAATATCTTAGGAAATCTATTCATATAATTTGTTACATCAATAGGTCCCAAAAGAGAAACCATATAAGACTCTCAAATGGTGAAATAAATCTAATAAATACCTCTGATAAAGGACTCAGTATTGGTTACTAAAGGATCTTTTCATTACATGATGAAAATTTTCTGTCATAAGCTAATAGCCAATGGCATATTTTGTGGTGAAAAAACTGCTGGTGTTACCATTACAAGTATAGATGTTTCAATGTCATTTTGTTTATTTTGTTTTTCTTTGTGTCATTTTACAACAATATGCAATACAAAATACAGAAATTTAAGTGGTTTAACATTTGGAATGAACAGAGGAGAAATATTAACTCTATATTTATTAGACATTACTTTTGCAAGAGAATTAAAATCTGAAGTAGCTAACAGTAGCTCACCCTACAAATGTGCAGATTTCTATTAGTCATGTTGTAGAAGAATTTGAAGGACAATTTTTCTACAATAATGAAAATATGTGTAAATGCAAAATATACTATTTTACTAGCTAATAAAGAACAGCAAACAGAAGAAATCATTGAAAAATCTGATTTCAAAAAGAAACAAATCTTGATTAGATGAGCAACAGGGGCAAAAATTTCATTTCTGGGTTGGAAAATTGGGTTGGTACAGGTAAATTGAGAGTACTATTGCAGACAGAATCTTTGTAGGCACACATAAAAGTCAAATGAGTTCACAGGTAAGAAGGAGGCAGGTAGAATGGGATAAAATCAGGAAGACTCCAATACTTTCCCTACATAAACACTCAGATTCTAATACAAAAAGTCATGCAGAGGAAGCTAAAAAGTAGAATTTACGTAGTTTTCACATTAGCATGAGAGATGCGCCACAGATGAAATCTCAAGTGAATAAATATATCTCAAACAAGCCCAAAGGGGTAATATTGTGGCACGATAGATTAAACTGCCTCCTCAAATGCTGGCATCCCATATCAGAGTGCTAGCTCCAGTCACAGCTGCTCTGCTTTTGAACCAGCTCCTTGCTAATTCACCTGGGAAGTCACAGGAGAATGGTCCAAGTACTTGGGCATCTGCCACACTTGTGGGAAACCTGAGTGGAGTTTCATGGCCCTGGCTTTGGCCTGGCATAGGCCTGGCCATTGCAGTCATCTGGGGAGTGAACCAGTGGATGACCTCCCCACTGCCTCTCTCTGATACTCTACTTTTCAAGTGAATAGAACAACTCTAAGGAAAAAAAGAAATCTTGCTGCCCAACACCATTCTCTGAAATAATACTAAGACCTGTACCATGTATTGGCAAAGTATCAAAGTTTAGTGTTGACTGCAGAACTCACTCCAACTTTAGCTCAGTTTCATTTGAAAAGGAATCAGAATTAGCAGCTATCACCTTAAGTGTCAGCCAGAGAAAAAGGCTCATTTTATTTTCAAAATAAAGCAAAAATATTCTAATACTGTGCATTGTAAACTATTCTCAACTATAAGGATTAAAACAATAATTTTATATTTTCTCACAATATATTAATATGAAGTTTTAAAATAAACTGTACTCTGTTTTGTGCTAAGATTAAATATAGTAAAATTGTTATTTTGCAGAAAATTTAGGTTCATCAACAAAGACACAATAATTACTTTTGTAAAATCTTTCATTCCAAACTGAAATATTAAATACCAACTTTTAGCTTAACTTATAAACATCAATAATGATAATAATGTTTAATTTTTCTAGAAATTGCTATATTACATTTTTATAATTATGTCTTTCCTGTGTTTGACATACCCATTAATATCTTAGCTCCAATCCAACACATATTAGCTATGTTAGTATTAAAAGTCTTATTTCAATAATTATGACTTGGACTTGTTCATTTAAATATTTTAATTTCACATTAGATTCAACATATTTTTGGTACCCATTCCCAAAGATGTTAGTCTGAGAGCTCCAACTGACAACAAAGACATTTTTCTCTGTATTTAGCTCTATCGGGCAGGTCAACGTACATAATTGCATACTCCATATATCAAAATAGTGAGGAAGCTGTAGTGGGGTAATTGCCATTGTTTGTTTTATCTGCCTAATATTGACTAGGTTTTTGTTGTTGCACTTCACATGACCTAATGCCGTCTCTCTGATGGTGATAAATTTGCTGGTTTCTCAAAGGACTGGATCCTTCCTGTACATGAAGCCATGGCTCTGAAGAAGCATGGGAACAGCAACTTCTTTCTTCTCTGCCTCACTCTAAGCCTTGCCACAAGACATAACTCATAGCCAAGTGTGCAGAGAGCTGTGCTCAGCAGATTGCCAATTTGAGGCATTGGCAAAAAAGGTTAAGCCCCTAAAACTGTCCAGAATGTCCATTGGATCTTTGAGAAGACATTTTCCTTTGCTACATTAACTGGGCGAAACCTAGACTCTAAGTTTTGCCTCTGTTCCATTTCTTACTTCCCTTAGCTGTTTTGCTGACTCAGAAATATCGGAGGAGCTGGTGCTAGTTAAGTAGCAGGTTAAGCCACCGTCTGCAGCGCTGGCATACCAATTGGGCACAGGTCCCATACCCAGCTGCTCCACTTCCCATGCAGCTCCCTGCTAATTCACCTGGGAGAGCAATGGAGGATAGCCCAAATGCTTCAGACCCTGCACCCACATGGAAGACCTGTAGGAAGCTCCTAGATCCTGATTTCAGCATGGCTCAGCCCTGGCCATTGCAGCCACTTGGGGAGTGAGCCAACAGATGGAAGATTCTCTCTCTCTCTCTCTCTCTCTCTCTCTCTCTCTCTCTCTCTCTCTTTCCTTCCTCTCTCTCTATAATTTTTACTTTCCAATAAATAAATAAATCTTAAAAAAACAGAAATATCCTACTTTCTTTTGTAGAAATCAGAAGGAAAAGAGATGAGATAGTTATTGCTATAAAACCACATATTTATAAGGGTCACATTTTCTCACTCTTGGTCTACCTATTGTAACTCTTGATAATAAAGTTCACCAAAAAGAAAAAACTCAGTTTTACATCTAATACCAGGGAGCATAAGAATCTTCTATGAAGAACCAGGTACTCTTATGATTCTGGAAAATTTAAAGTTTCTGCATCTCCATTTAGATCACTGCATTATTTGAGTTAGTCCTCAGTCACTTTTATAAGAGCAAATTTATTGTGTAGATTTATATAAGTACAGATACATTATGAGATTTTTGATCTTTTGCAATCAACTTTAAGCATAAAATACATGCAAATCTGAGTCTTAGAGCATTTAATATTGTGAGGTATGATGTGGGAATATTGTATCCAAAGAGATGGATAGCTAATGTTCCTTTTGGGCCATCATCTGTTGCATAGCTGACATTTCAGCACAAATAAAATACCCAAAGTAACATGAAAGGTACAAATTAAGACTGATAATAGCTCTAGCATCAGATATATTAATATCATTTTCTGAAGTTATTATCCCATACAAAACTCTCTTGAGAAAGACAAAGAATGGATTATATAATTACACAAAAGATAGGCATCTTACAATTGCTTCCTGTGAAGGCTCTTAAAATGATTGCTCTCCATGTGAATAGTTCAGTGTTGTAACTATCCAATTAGAAATACTTAAGTGTGGTAAATTTAAAAGTTTATTCCATCTAATGTGATTCTTAAATCAATCTCACCAGCAGTTAAGTAAAAGAAAAGCCTTCAGAGTTTAAATCAAAGTAAAGAAAAAAATTATCAATTTTGGTTTTGTAGCACTTTCCTAACTCCTCAGGTTGACAGAATGTCATCACCACACCTATTCCTCTAAGGAGCGTGGCTGGTTTCTCATTGTCACAGAGCAGAAAATTGGTTTTCTGGTAGTATTTCTACAATCCCTTAATGCCAAATTTGACACATATGGAACATAACATCCTATAATTTCCCAAAAAATGGCACCAGGGATGTGACACCATCTTAAATTACTATCAGTTCTATTGCCCAAACTGATGGCTCACTGCTGAGAGAGGCAAAGTCGGAGATGACTACGTGAGATCTTTGTCAACACTGTGAATTCTGGGAGTGTTCGACATCTGACTGCCACAGTACACTAAAGAAAAAAGGCATTTCCATAGTTTGTTTTTTACATGGAAAGGAAGATATATAATCAATCATTAGATAACATATTCCATATCATTATTCATTGCAAAGGATTATTTATAAATGGAATTCTATTACAGATGACCTTATGATTACCTAATATATGACTAATTACCACAAGCTGTCCTACATATTTTGATCCCTCAAATAGCCTTGTGAGGTAAATGATTTTCCCATACTACAAACAAGGATTGAGACTCACAAATGTTCACCTTATGTCAGAACACATGGCCATTAGCTGATAGGAACTGAACTTGAAACTAGGTCCACTTCAGTATAAATGTCTTTTCCAATATGACAGTTCTTCAAAAAGTTCATGAAAATAGAATCAAAAGATGTTTGATTTGTGCAATTATTTTTAAATCCATGCATATGAAGCATCTTCAAAAGATTCATAAAAAGCCATATTACAAAAAAACTTGCAGGAGAACTTGTTTTTGAGAGACAGAAATAGATAGATGCAGAGAAAGACCAAACATAAATAATCTCCCATCCACTCTTCAAATGCCCACAGCTGCCTTAACTGGGCCAGGGCTGAGGTCAGGAGCTAGGAACTGGATTCAGATATACCATTTGAGTGATAGGAATACTACTATTTCAGCCATCACTGCATCTTCCAGGCTCTGCATTGGTGGGAATTTGGACTTAAGAGCTGGAGTCATAAACTGAATTTATGTGTATATATTTATAGGATAATGTGATATTTTATTACATGTATATATTGTGTAATGTCCAACAAGAATAAATATATTTATTTCAAGCATTTAACATGTCTTCACAATGAAAACAATAAAATTATATATTCTAGGGTTATTGTAGAGAAATACATGATACATTAACATTATCTATAGTCACACTGATGGGCAATAGAGCCACAGAACTCCCTACTCCTATCTTCCAATAACCTCATATTTATTAATCAATGTTTCTCCCACCTCTTCCCTTCCCTCCCCAGCCTCTGGTAACAAACATTATATTTTAGCTTGTGTGGAATCACCTATTTTTCTGATCAAAAAGTGAGTGTGATCTGTGTTTAACTTATTTCACTTAATGTAACAAACTCCCATTCCATGCATGTTGTTGCAAATAACAAGATTTAATATGTTATGGCTGAATAGTATTCCATTGTGTATCTATACCAATTTTTTTAATCTATTCATTGGTTGATGGAACTTAGGATATTTCCACTTCTTAACTACTGTGAATAGTTCTTAATAAACATGGAAGTGCAGACACCACTTCAAAAGATGGATTGCATTTCCAATGTACAAAGCAGTGGGATTACTATGCTACCTCCAGGTTTTGCTCCACAATGGATGTACTAATTTAGATTCCCACCAATAGTGTGGAAGACTTCCCCTTTCCTCACATCCTTGTTATCTTTTGTCTATGTCTTTCTTTGGGAAGTGACTATTTAGATTCAATAGCTAATAGTTCACTGGACTATTATTATATTTTATTATTGAACTGCATTAGCTTTTTTATATATTCTATTTTATATATAAATATATATATATATTCTATTTTATATATTCAGATGAATAGTTTGCAAATATTTTTTCCCATTCATTAGATAATCTCTCCACTCTGTTGGGAGTTTCCCTTGCTGTTTACAAATCCCATTAGTTTATTTTTGCCCCATTTTCTTGAGTCTTTAAGGTCTGATCCAGAAAATTCTTGCCCATTCTAATTTCCTGAAATGTTTCTCCTGTGTTAACTTCTAGTATTTTCAAAATATCAGATGTCACATTTAGATATTTAATCCATTTGAATTTGTTTATTTGTTCTAGCAGCATTTTAGTGGAGACTTTGAGTTTTTCCTATATAAAAAATGATGTCATTGGAAAAAAAAGTGACAATTTTCCTTCCTCCTTTTTGATTTGAATGTCCTGAGATTTTTCTCCTGCCTAATTGTTAAGGTGAATTACCAGTACTATGTTGAACAAAAAAGGTGAAAGTGGGCATCCTTGTCCTGTTCCACGTCTTAGTGAGAAAACCTCCCACTTCTCCTCCATTCAGTGTGATGTTACCTGCTTACTCCTTATGAATGGCTTCTATTATGTTGAGGTTTTTTTTTTATGATTAATTTCTTTGGGTGGGGATTTTTATTCTGAAAGGATAATGATTTTTTTTCATTTTCTTTTTTTTTTAACTTTTATTTAATGAATATAAATTTCCAGTGTACAGCTTATGGATTACAATGGCTTCCCCCCCCATAACTTCCCTCCCTCCCGCAACCCTCCCCTCTCCTGCTCCCTCTCCCCTTCCATTCACATCAAGATGCATTTTCAATTCTCTTTATATACAGAAGATCAATTTAGTATAAAGATTTCAACAGTTTGCACCCACATAGAAACACAAAATGAAACATACTGTTTGAGTACTAGTTATAGCATTAAATCAAAATGTACAGTACATTAAGGACAGAGATCCCACATGAGGAGCAAGTGCACAGTGGCTCCTGTTGTTGACCCAACAAATTGACACTCTAGTTTATGGCACCAGTAACCACCCTAGGCTGTCGTCAGGAGTTGCCAAGGCTATGGAAGCCTTCCAAGTTTGCCGACTCTGCTCATATTTAGACAAGGTCATAAAAGACAGAGTGAGGATAGTAACCAATGATCCTAAGAGTGGCCTTAACCAGGTTTGAACAATTATACAGCATTAAGTGGGGAAGAGGACCATCAGTACACACAGGTTGGGAGTAGAGCCATTGGTGGTAGAGTAGAGGTTATGATTACAAAGGAATGAGGCCCAAGTGCACTAGACAGGGTCTAGAACAAAGGACAGAGTCATTATTAGAGGAGCTAAGAAAGGTGCTGTCTAAGCTACAATTAAGTTTTCTGATTGAGAGGCAAATAGAACCTGATAGAAGGGGCTTGATAATAATCTGTTGAGCTTTAGGCCTTGTGAGTTAAGAGGCCCAGACCTATCTATCTCTTCACATGGGGTATATCCTAAGGGAGGTGTGAACCTCCTAGGGGAAGGCACTCTGTTGACTTTCATTACTTGGCTGGCCTGGGAGGAGAGCTGGCCAGGTAAAGGCAGGGGGCATCTCTAACAAGAAGTTTACAGTTCTGCCTGCAATGTTGCTAACCCTACTTGGCCCTCCCCTCAGCTGCGGTAGTCACTTTGGAAGTTGGGCTGAGTGAAGGGCTTTTCAGCTTAGAGCCAATAAGATCTGTGGCTCTGACCTGGGCATCCTTCGACTCCAGGGCAGGTCCATTTCCAGTGATCCAACTCTTGGCAGAGCTGCCAGGGCTCTTCACAAGCTGACTTCTGCTGAAGCCCAGGCTTACCACATTGAAAGCCACTGCAGTGGACTGGCCTGTTGGGTCTCCTTGAGGGCAGATCACTGTACAGATCAGCCATTAATAGGCCTGCCACCCATTGTTTCTGTTGCCTAGCTTTCTTTTCCTCCTGGTTTGTGTTAAAGCAGACCAGAGGATGCAAGTCAACAGAGTGCCCAAGTCCCATCTCTAATCTTCAGTGCCTGAACTACAAATCTATATTCACAGGCATGTTCTGTAGTAGTTTTTCTAAGGTAGACAATGCCCATGAGGAAAATTATATTCTCACTTTAAAACTTTCTTTCCCTTTGGTCTGAAAGGGAAGTTTTTTCTACTTACTGTATACTTCGCTGATGGCGAAGTGAATCTAGCTATGAGATTATTATTCAAGTTCTTATTTTGGCTATGCTATTAAAGAAAAATGTTAGCCATCTCTTTTATAAGGTCTAAATATTAAATTGTGCATCCTACAGATTCCTTCATAATAGAATTAGTTTCCTACCTTGAAGAGAATAGAGAAATGAAAGAACAAGTTGGGCTTCGAATAGAGAAATGAGGGAGCAAGTCCTAGATCGCTTGCTGACAATAGCAATATCACATGAATACTTAGCAAACAGTTTCAACCATTAGATAACAACTTAAGAAAACATTTACCAGAAGGTCCAATGCCTTCTATAAATTTTAAGAATCATGTATTTGAAAACACCTCTTAAATATCTAACATGGTGTAGTTTGTTTAACCAGTAAACTTAAGCACAACCATATAAAATGGTTTTAGTTTCTTTCTACCAACAAGTTTAAAACATATGATACACAGGTTCAGGTCACACAAATTAAAATGTATCTTTGATTTTTTTAGCAGCTTAAATTTATGGACAATCTTATCTATAAGCCATTTAAAATAAAACTCTTAATAAAATTTCCCCATGTGGACATACAATATGTACATACATATAACATAGCATAATAGACCAATATAGCAATTTTAATAATAGCTTTTAAAATCTTTAACTCTTTTTGTCGATTGCCAATTGATTTGAATTGCTTTTTGTTTTTAGTAACCTCAGTCAACCATACTTTCTCTCAGTTGGTACTGTTAATACATTATTGGCTTCATCTGTTTACAGAGCCATCCCAAAGTACTGAATACAATAAAGGTGGCTGGAAAAAGTCCATAGGAACCTATAGGAGGACAGCTAAACACAGAACCAAAAACACTTTAGTTTTATGAGCAGCAAATCATATATAACTATGGATGACAAAAGACTTTAAGTCGCCATGTTTAAAATTATAAACTCATCAACCAACAAGAGGCACTTGCTTACTTCACAGTATTTTTGAAAGCACCTGTAGGATTTTACAAGTATTTAACCCTTTAGGCCTCTGGGGCTTTCTCATTAAGATAACTATCATGTCTAGTAACACAAAATCATTAGACTTTTGAATTCTCAAACATTTGTATTAATAGCATTTTCCATTATGGAAACTTAAAGTTTGGTACCACATCACATCTTGACAGTCCTTCTAATATAATCCAAATAGCCTGATTAGTTGGTGTCTCTATAAGATGAGAGACATAGGTCGTTCAATTTTTTTCAGTTGGACCCAAACTGCAAAAACCAAAGTCCAGGATTTACTGGAAATTTTAGAGACCAGATTGTTTGAAACTTTGATTTTTTGAATGCCTGTCAAGAATGCCAAGAAGGCTCAAAATCCAAAATATCTGGTTGAAATAAGATTCCTTAAAATCATGACATAACATAGACCAAATTTGATCATTGTTACAAGGTGATTTTTCAAATCTTTGAAAATAAGCACATATTTAAATAACCCATAGCTCTAAATAAAAATGCAGCTGTTTTTGAGCAATTAGAATTTAACAGACATCAAGAGAACATACTAGATTACTTTAACACATTGCTTTAACAGAGCATCAGAGTTTAATTCTATGTCAAAGAGAAATTGAGCTTCCTGTGATCTTTTGCTGTGAGGTTTCCTTCCTTTACCTTCTTTCATATTGGTGACCATGTTTCTGTGTTTCTGTGTGTAACACATCTTTAAGCATCTTTTGCAGGGCTGAACAAGTTGCAACAAATTCTTTCAATTTCTGTTTGCTATGAAAAGTCTTAATTTCACCTTCATTCACAAATGAGAGCTTTGCAGGATATAATATTCTGGGCTGGCAGTTTTTCTCTCTTAGTACCTGGGCTATATCTCACCATTCCCTCCTAGCATGTAGGGTTTCTGATGAGAAGTCTGCTGTGAGTCTAATTGGAGATCCTCTAAGAGTAATCTGACGTTTCTCTCTTGCACCTTTTAGAATCTTTTCTTTATGTTTCACTGTGGTGAGTTTGATTACAACATGTCGTGGTGAGGATCTCTTTTGGTCATGTTTATTAGGGGTTCTATAAGCTTCCTGTACTAAGATGCCTCTGTCCTTCTCCAAACCTGGGAAATTTTCTGCTAGTATCTCACTGAAAATGCCTTCTAATCCTTTCTCCCTCTCCATGCCTTCAGGAACTCCTAGAACCCGAATGTTAGGTTTTTTAATAGTATCCTGTAGATTCCTGACAATATTTTTTAGATTTCTAATTTCTTCTTCTTTTCTTTGGTTTGCCTGTTTCCTTTCCTGTTCTCTGTCTTCTAAGTCTGATATTTTCTCTTCTGCTTCGCCCATTCTGTTTTTAAGGCTCTCTAATGTGTTTGTCATTTGATCTATTGAATTCTTCATTTCATTGTGGTTTTTTGTTACTATCACAGTTTCATGTTCTACTAGTTGTTTCATTTCATTTTGATTCCTCCTTAATATTTCATTTTCACGAGAGATATTTTCTATCTTGTCCATTAAGGATTTCTGTAGTTCAAGAATTTGTTTTTGAGAACTTCTTAATGTTCTTATCAATTTTTTGAGATCCGCTTCTTGCATTTCTTCTGTCTCATCATCTTCATAATCTTGAATTGGGGTGTCTTTTTCATTTGGGGCCTCATAGTGTCTTCCTTGTTCTTGTTACCTCGGTTTTTGCGTTTGTTGTATGGCATGTTGGAGATATTTGGTTTCTTCACTGTGGTGTTTTTTCTTGTTATAATATGGCTCTATATTAAGTGGAGTGTCTGCTTTCGGTGGAGCCTTAGAGGCTTGAGATGAGTGTGGACTGAGAGCTGTGTTTGGTTCCTCAGGGTTGAGGGTGTGTCAAAGATGACACTCCCAGGTTAGGCATGGTAAATATCTTTCTTTCTTTTTTTCTTTCGTTCTTTCTTTCTTTCTTTCTTTCTTTCTTTCTTTGATTCAAAAGGGAAGTACTGAACGTAATTGGAGGTAGTTAGCAGGCGAATGATATACCCACAGGAGCCAGAGATTGGAAGCTCTTTCCCAAGGACCACACAGGGAATCTCTGCTGCCCTCAGTGTGGGCTCCAATTCTCCTGCAGTCTCCCACTGGGTTGCCAAGTTAGATCCTAATGTCCTGTTATTTCACCCCTCCCCCCAGAGTCAGGTTATTCTGCTAGGCTCAGGGCTGGTGCAGACCTGAGGTCGCCCTGCTTATGACGTATGTCCAAAATGGCACCTGCTCTTTGTCTTGCTCGCATTTGAGGGGTGAGCGGAGAGAGAGAAACTCGTGTCTGTATTGGTCATTTTTTTTTTCCTCTCTCTCTTCTAGTTAGCCTGGTGAACTTTCCCCTAAGGATTTTCAAGCCTTATTCCCTCTAGTCTCTTTCCGCTTTCCTGCTAGTGTCTCGGGCTATTGTGGTTCGGCTCACCTTGCGTTCCAGCGCTGGTGTGTTGAGTCTGCCGCTGGTGTCCCGAACTTGGGCTTCCACGCTCTCCACGCAGGTCCACTGTGAATCACTAGTTCTGGAAGAATTTCCTCTGCTGATTCTTCCCCTACTCTTCCTTGACCCTGCAGTATCTCCACTTTTATTAACCTGTGTCTTGCCGAACTATAAATGTGCTCCCTTCCTATTCCGCCATCTTGCCGCTTCAGGATACTGAATTTTATCAAATGCCTTTTCTACATCTATTGAGACAATGACATGTTTTTGTCCTTCATTATGCTGACTGGCATAACACATTTATTGGTTTACATGTGTTGAACCATCCTTGCATTCTTGGGGTGAATCCCATTTGACCATGGTGAACAATGTGCTGTTAGATTCAATTTATCAGTATTTTGTTGAGAATTTCTGCATCTATATTCAATATTATTGGTAGACTGTTCTTTTCGTTGTGTTCTTGTCTGATTTTGTATCAAGAGATTGCCGACCTCATAGAAGGAATCTAGAAGAATTCCCTCGCCTTCTATTAGTCTGAAGTAATTCAAGAAGGGTTGAAAGTACTTATTTTTAAAATGTTTGGTGTGGGGTGCCAGCCCTGTGGCATAACAGGTAAAACCACCACCTTCCTTGCCAGCATCCCATATGGGTGCTGGCTCAAATCCTGGATTTTCCACTTCGGATCCAGCTCTCTAGCATGGCATAGGAAAGCAGTGGAAGATGGCCCTAGTCCTTGGCTTCCTGCACCCTCATGTGAGACACAGAAGGAGCTCCTGACTCCTGGCTTCAGATTAGCCACTTGGGGAGTGAACCAGCAGATAGATGACCTCTCTCTCCCCCTCTCTCTGCCTTTCAAATAAATAAATAAGTAAATATTTAAAAAAAATGTTGGGTAGAATTCAGCAATGACGCCATATGCTCTTGGGCTTTTCTTAAATGTAAGAATTTCTGTCACTCATTCAGTCTTGCAACTCATTATTGCTTAGGAACATGTGTGAGTCCAAAAACGTGTCCATTGATTCTAGGTTATCAAATTTGTTTTCCTTGTAGTTCATTATAGTAATCTTTAACAATCCTTTGTATTTCTGTGGTGATTCCATTTTCTTCTCTGATTCTGTGAATGGAAATCCCTCTCTTTTTTAAAAAAATCTGCTTAAGGTTTTATCAATGTTGTATATCTTTACAAAAACAACTATTTGATTCATTGATTTTTGTAGCATTTTTTAAGTCTCTGTTTCATTTTGCTATGTTTCATTATTTCTAGTCTAGCAGTTTTGGATTTGATTTATTTTGGTGCTTTAGGTGAAGTAAAAAGTTGTTTATTTGATATATTTCCTTTTTTTTTTCCTGCAGGTAATTGTTGCTTTAAATTATACTGCTAGCTTTGTGTTTGCATTATCCAGATATTTGATATCTTGTGTTTCTATTTTAATTCATTTCAAGGAAATTTTGAAATTTTTCTCCCTTATATCTTCTTTGATCATTAATTGTTAGGAAATAAGTGGTTTAACTTCCATGTATTCATGTTGTTTCCACAGTCTTTTTGGTTATTAATTTATAGTTTTATTATTTTGTGATCAGAAAAGATACTCAGTATGATTTCTAAATTTTTAACTTGTTGACTTACCATATGATCTATCCTGCACAATTTTCCATGTGCTCTTGAGAAAATTGGGTATCCTCCAGCTGTTGGATGAATGTTTTGTAGATATGTGTAAGGTCCAATTGGCTGCTTTCTTTACTGATTTCTGTTCAGGTAATCTGTGCATTTCTGAAACAGGGGTGTTAAAATCACCCAGCATTATTATATTGAAGTCTATCTCTCCCTTTGTGTAATAATATTTGATTTATTTATTTGAGTGCTCTAATATGGGAAACATATATATAGATGTGTGTGTGTTATTTTCTCTTAATGAATTGAAAATATTATAATTTTACAATGGCCTTCTTATCCTTTTTTACTACTTTTAACTTAAAACCTATTTTAAAAAAATATAGATAAACTTTCTTTGGTTTTGGTTAAATTTTATGGAATATGATGTTTCATCCTTTTATCTTCATTTTCTGTATTCCAAAGGTAAAGCAAATTTCTTATAAGCACTGCATGGTTGCTTCCTCTTTTTTGACATATTCAGTCACTCTGTCTTTGAAATGAAAAACTCAGTCTACTGGCATTTAATACAATTATTGATAGTTAAGGTCCTACTATTGCTATTTTGACATTGTTTTATATTTTATTTTAGTTCCTTTTGTTCTTTCTCCCTCTTTACAATCTTCAGTTGTGGTTAATGATTTTCCTAGTGATGTATTTTGATTCCTTACTTTTTATTTTTGTATAAATTCTTCATATGGCTTTGCTTCATAGTTACCATATGCTTACAAAATTTTTCTTTTGTTTACAATAAACTATCTTGAAATGATCATAACATTGAATACACTTACAAGATATAAAGCAAGAAAAGCAAAACAATAAGTAATACTAATAAAGAACTCTTCATTTTTGCTTCATTACTCACCAATTTTGAAATTTTGGTTTTCCATTTTATCTGCACCTACATTGCCTTTAGAGAGTAATAATTACAATTATCCTTAGCCTACACACTAAAAATATTAATGGTTTACATATCACACAATATTAGAGCATTCAGAATTTATGCAGTAACTATTGCCAGTGACTTTTCTGACTTCTGATTTTCTTTCCAATTTCTTTAGTTTTCTTCAGCAAAATTTTCTTTCAATTTGAAGAACTCTCTTGGTATTTCTTACAGGATGAACAGAGTGATTATAAATTATCTCAGTTGAGCTGAGTGATAATAAATATTTTATATATTTTATATATACATGTCTATTTATATATAAGTAAATATATAAAAATATTACATATTTCAGTATTTTTTACATCACCCTCCCATCCTGTCGAGTAAGTTTTCTGTTTACAAGCCTTCAATATAGATTCCTTTATGTACTATTTGTTTCTTTTCTCCTGCAGTTTTGAAAATCCTTACTTTGTTTTTAAACTTGGAGATTTTGATTATGTCTTAATGGTAAACTTAGTTGGGTTGATTTTGAGTGGTGACCTTTGATTTTTCTTTTACCTAGATAACTTTCTCTCTATTTGGGAAGTTCTCTGTCATTATCTCAGTGAGTAAACATTCTACCCTTTTTTCATTCTTGTCTTTCTTGAATTGCAAAACCTTGGCAATTTGCTCTATTCATGACACCCTAATGTTCAACTAACCTTTGTTCATTCCTCTTTTCTTAATATTTATTTATTTTTATTTACTAAGAGAGAGAGAGAGAATCTACCATCTGATGGTTTGCTCATCAAATGCCAAGCCTCTCCATGAAGCTAGAGTTTCATTTGCTGCCAGGCTGGATGAGGGATGACAGGGGCTGCCTGCCTGTGGATGATCCAAATACTCAGTCTATAGGTTCGCTCCTTGGGGCATGGGTGACAGGGCTTAATCTGTCTGTATTTTTTCCCAGTGGGCCTGACAGGAAGATCCAGTTCTCTCTATCTCTTGAAATGAGAAGGCATCTCTTTTCTTGTCACAATCCTTGGAGCTGGGGAAGAGGTGACATGGCAGCTATTTCCTTCTTGCTTTCTTCAATGCAACACTTCCTATTATTATACCAAAACAAAGCACTGTGCCTCACGTGACTTCTCTGGCTCTTTTGAAGTTGATTCAGAGTGTGAACATCTCTTTCAATAGGTTTCTCTGTGGGGAGGTGGTGGCAGTGTGTCTTACTCAGATACATTTTCATTCTTCAGAAGCAGTATGTGGGAATCTTAATCTCTAGGCTGAACACTCACTTCCTAAAATCTTTCAATCTAATTGGTCTGTGAACTTTTTAAAACACTCCCATATCCTCATAGAGACAAGGGATTACATTTCAAGATCTCAACATCTCAATGAAACTCAAATATAGGCCTTGAATTTTGGAATATATATAATAAGTTGACTTTTGAACCAAGATGTTTGAGAACATTGAAAATCACATGTTGATTTCCTGATAAAAGGAAATATATTAACAACTTACCAGAAAAAATAAGGGCAATGAAGTTGATGCTAGACACACTTTTATAATTCATTCTATAAAGCAGGAACCAAGACTGAAACACAATGTAAAGTCAGCTTCAGATGAGTGCTTGTCTCTCTTACTACTTGTGGCCTGAAGAATATGATTATTATGTTTCAAGAAAAAACATCAAAAAGTTGGTATTATGGAACAGCATGTAGTCACCACTTGCAACACCAGCATATGAACGCAGCCTCAAGTCCTGGCTACCCCACTCCTAATCTAGCTTCCTGATAATTCACCTGGGAAAGTAGCAGAAAATAACGCAAGTACCTGAACCCCTGCCACCCAGGTGAAAGATACAAATGAAGTTCTAGACTCCTGGCTCTGCTTGGCCCAGCCCTAGCTATTTTGGCCTGTTTTGGGAGTGAACGAGCAGATGTAAAATCTCTCTGTCTGTCTTTCCCTCTCTGTCCATGACTCTGCCTTTCAAATGAATAAACATACATTTTTTTAAATCTAGAGAAAATATAGGTTGCCTTACAGCCATAAGGTTTTTGTTTCTTTTGATTTAATGAGTAATTCAAGTTATAGAATGCCAAAACTAGGTTTTTAAGAGTTCCTAACAGCCTAGGCTGACAGATCAGAAAAAGACATTATCAGTTGATTTACTATCTTGATGTTGCTCTCCCCGCTACACTGATTAGTGAAGAACAAAAAAAAGAACAAAGATACTCAATACAGAGGTGATTCTTGTTTAAAGTACTATTGCCTAATATAAAAAAATAAGAATGACTTCGATGTTTAAATGGACTTTGACTATCTGATATTTGACCAAAGAGAGACTACCAATTTTTGGTTGCAAGAGTCACATTCTCTTATTTCCTCTCTCTCTCACTATATGACCATATTAGCAGACAGATTGTTAAGTCAAAGTTTTTAAGTGGATAAAATACAAGGAAAAGTGGATGAAATTGGTAACTACTTAGTCATTTTAAAGAGTATCTTCTAATTTTGGTATAAAACTTTACTTTGACAGTAAGACATATGGTGCTCCTGAAAATAATTTCCAGTGATTCTAGGTACTACGGTAAATACTAAATGCTAGGGAAATCCTGCCTTAATGATGTCCGGAGACATAATCAGTGTCTAACATTAACAAATCCTCATATCTACTTGACATTGCTTCACTTTAGTCAGTCACAAACCCAGCAGGCAGAAACAAGAGAAAATGGCAGAAGGAAGTGTTTTGACTAAATAAGTAGGAAATCATAACATTAGGGATCCATGTCTAGTGTTTGTAGCAACTGGTGATGAGAACACTCACATTGAACCAAATTATCTGGCCATCCATGAGGCAGCTTAGTATGAGTCATTCTTTGAAGCCCAAACCAACAAGTGATAGTGTTAGTCATCTTCATCATTAGGCAGCACCTCTGTGCACAAAGCTGTATGAATTACTACACAGGGTTGAATAAGAAATACTTTGTGATAGTGCTGCTTTTGCATTATTAAATGTGTGTTCTATTCAATAACAGCTATTTGGGCGTGGTCTTATATGTTTGAGAGTGCAAGGGAAAGCCATTACCTATCTGAACTAAAAATGATGTACAAGGTCCGGTGCTTCACATGAATCATCTAAGAGAACATAGAAAGGCAAGATGAAGGATCCAGGACTAAGGACCATATTATGAACTAAATACACCATACATTGAGTATGCTTTTCTTTAGTGCAAGATACTGGCTAACCAGTGTCATAATCACATTTATTTGATAATGGTTTCTATTTTATTGCTGTTATGTTTTATTTTGATAACTAGAAGGTAAGTCCTTTGTAGTAAAATTTGGGAGAAAACAGTTCTGTTAAAGGATTCCCAACATTGTGGAAATAGGTGTATGCAAAGAAGCAAAGCAACAATTAAATAAAGATTTGAAGTTATACTCTAACAAAATTGATCCATTGTTTGACAGAAGTTTTAGAAATACTGTATGAATAGGATTGCCCTGTGAGTTAATTTCAAGAGGGTAATGGTAACAATGCATTTTATTGCAGACATTTACTAAAGAATAAACTTTATGTGTCTTTTTTTTAAAGATTTATTTTATGTATTTGAAAGACAGAGTTACAGAGAGAAAAGGAGAGAGAGATACAGAGGTCTTCCATCAGCTGATTCAACTCACAAATGGTCACAATAGCAGGAGCTGAGCTGATCCAAAGCCAGGAGCCAGGAGCTTCTTCCAGGTTTCCAACATGGGTGCAAGGGCCCAGGAACTTGGGCAATGCTTTGCTGCTTTCCCAGGCACACTAACAGGGAGCTGGATTGGAAAGTGAAGCAGTTAGGACTTGAACAAGCGCCCATATGGGATGCTGGTGCAGCAGGCCAGGTCTTCAACCTGCTGTGTCATAGCACCAGCCCCAAATTTTCTGTATCTTTTGGAAGAGGTTTATTTATTTTTTAACCTGAAAGGCAGAGTGGTGGGGTAGGGGAGGAGCAGTGAGCAGGAGAAAGTGAGATCTCTGATTCATTGGTTACTCCCCAAATGGTGACAACTGCCAGATCTGGGTCAAGCCAACACCAGGAGTCAGGAACTCCATCTTGGTCTCCCATGTGGGTGGCAGGTAACAAAGTACTTCAACTATCTTCTCCTGCCTTTCCAAGTACATTAGCAAAAATTTGGATCAGAACCAATGAACCCCATACTCCAATTGACATTACAACTTGGGATGATGTCAGCATCACAATCAATGGCTTACCTAATATGCCCCCAATGTCAACCCCAGAATTTCTGTTGCACAGCTGAGGAACCTACATGGGCCATGTAAAACTCCCAAAATTATTTGGACTGGCCTTACCAAGGCAATAGCAGAATGGACTCAAAATTCAGTATCTCTATAACAGGCTAATTTTTAAGTTCATAATTTTGTATGTCCCATGAATGATGTTATAAATATCCAAATAGCCCATGTCAAAAAATGGTTCTCCATCCCTGTTTTAGTGTAGAGGTTTAGTGTAGAGGTGAGTGTAGAGGTTTAGTGTAGAGATTTCTATGATGAAGATAGGAAGCGCCATTATCGCTTTTGTAATACATTCTCTTTTTTCCCCACCATATGGAGTTGCAAGCCTCTCAGGTGATTGTGGATTACAGTAAAATGTCATGATGTTTATTTCATATTTTGCATCATATTTTTACTCATGAGCTAGTCAATTGTTTCACTAGACCCATATTTGAAGTAGACGATCTCATGTGGGAGATAGAGGTAACAATTTTGTAATTTAAAAATTAAAAATATTACTTATAATTATAGAAGCAAAGTTCCCAATTGACCTTACAATATTTAAAAGGTTATTAATCTTAGAATTCAATTTCATCTCTCTTTCATCTGGTTATAGCTGAAATTTAATGAAGCATAATTTACATATAATAAAATACAAAGGAAAAGTACAGTATTATTAGTTTTTTAAATGCATACTTTTTAATTACCATCAAGGTTAATATAAAAGGAAATTATTAATGCATAATAAAGTTACCTTTCACCTATATTAAGACACTCTCCACCTAATTCTCCCTGTCAGAAGCTACCAAGAATCATATTTACATTATTAGAGTTTAGTTTTTATATTCCCAAACATTATGAAATTAAAGTTTTAGTTATATATATCTTGCTCCCTTTGTTCATCCTAACTTCTCATTATCACCAGTATCATGTGGAAGGAAAGATGGCATTCACCTTTTGATCTCTAGAGAATTGCAAACCACACAGGTGATTCCCTGGATTATGGTAGAATTCTATTTCTTTTACTTTCTGGTTGGCAGGGAAAGATAAATAGTAGATAGTAAATAGTCTTACCCAAGACCATTGGAAATTTTCTATAGCTGGAGAGTAGTTGATATTATTTCAAAAGCCTCACTACCTACAAGAGAGACAATGGGGTTGCTTAGAACTGACACTGCATGAGGACAACATAGTACCTCATTTGTTTACACCATTAGGTAGGCAAAAGCGTGGAGAGATGTCATGAAACAATGAGGGTGGAGTAGGAGCAAAATTCCCTGACAACCAAGTCCTCACGTTGACTATATGGTAGAATGTTAAAAGCTGGAAGTGCACTGAGGGTAGCTGCAGCTACAAAATCCAAACTTACCTCAACAAATGACTAGATTGACATTACTGCTCACACTTAGTGCCAAGCAGAAGAGGTATGGCTGTTTCCAGGTCATAAAATAATCTACCTGCTTAATTATTGTTATATATAGAATGTTTAAAACTCAGTAAGAAATATAAGATATAAAAATCCAAAAAATAGACAAGCCATTGTAAAAATACTAAGCAATGAAAAAAGTGGTTAAAATACTAAGCAATGAGCAAAACTGGATTCAGAGATAACCCAGATGTGGGAACTATCAGACAAGAAATCTAAAATAACTAAGATAAATGTGCTAAAGGTTCTGGTAGAAAAGGTATAGTAATTCAAGAAAAAAAAAATAGACAATGTCAAGAGAAAATAGGAAGCCAAAAGAAAAAAAATGTATAAAATACTAGAAAAGCATAGTAACATAGATGATAAATGCCATCAATAATCTCATCAGTACACATGACACACATATGGATGGTAAAGGGGAAATTGCAGGAAGATTGATATAAATCATCAAAACTGAAAAAAAAGAGAAATAGAACAGATTATACAAAAGCTGAAAGATCTGATCAAGTAGTCTATAACATATATAGTTTCAATTGCCAGCAGGAAGATAGAAAGCAGAGAAAAAGAAATACCTGAGTGATGATGGCCAAAACTTTTATGTATATATATATATATATATATATATATATATATATACACAGAATGAACACACACACATCTAAACACATTATATTCAAAGATGCAAATAGCTAAAAGTCAAAAGTAAAGACAAATTTTTGAAGGCATAAAAATGGGGTACAAATATATTCATAATTTCAAATAAACGAATCTAAGAAACACAGCACTGTGCCAGACACTATACAAGCAGGAAAACAATCTAGTGGCGTATTTTAAAGTACAGAAAGAAAAAATAAGTTACAACCAGAATTGTCTTTCAAAGTCTTTCAGAAAGAAAAATACTGTTTCAAAAAGCGAAACACTGAGAGATTATACTACAGTATGCTTGGATTACATGAAGTGCTAAAGGAATTGTTACACATAGAAGTAAAATAATGTGAGTCAGAAACTCGAATCTACTCAATGAACATTTAAACAAATGGTCCAGACTCAATAAAGACCCTTAAAAACTCAATAATAAAATTTTAAAATCTAATTGAAAAATAGACAAAGTTATCAAAAAGCATTAGTATGTTCAGCATTCTAAAGCATTCAGTATTTGGATGGCAATTAAATGCATAATAAGATGCTCATTAGCCATTCTGGTTATGTAAATTAATTAAAGGCACAGTGAGATAACACTACACAATCACTGAAATGATTAAAACAAAAATGACTGACGGCATGCCTCAAGTATTGACAAGGAGGAGACCAGTTGGAACTCTCATATAAAGCTAATAGGAATATTTTCTACATTAAAAACAGTTTGGGCATTTATTTAACATTCAAACCACACATTTTATATAATTCCAAGTTTTAATCAAGGCAAATAAAATATACACTCATGTAAGTTTTCAGAATGAAACTGTTCATATAAATTTTCTGAAAGATACTACTTTTCTCCATAAATGCACTGAATTGGAAGCAATCCTACATCCATCAACAAAATGTGGTGTATTGTACAATGGAACATTACTTAAGAACAATGAATACTGATATATGCAACAAACTTAATAAACTTTGGAATTACTCAGAATGACTAAAAGTGGTCACATTGTATGTGAAACTATAGCAAGGAAATATCTAATATATAGTGAAGGAAAGCAAATCCATAGTTGTCTGGTGCTGAGGATAGGCATAGTGATTGAGAAAACAGAATAACTGTACAGTGATGAAAATATTCTATATATTTACTGTGATACTACTTATGTTGGTGTACAACATGACCAAGCTCATCAACATTTGCACTTCATATAAGTACATTGCATTATATTTCATTATGCTTCAAAAGAATGGAAATTTGGGGAAAATTCAATTCCTAGAAAATATTGAGCTGAAAGAGAAGTTTCTGGGACCCTGTGAGTCTCGTGGGATTCAGCTGGTGGGATAATCATATTATTGAACTCATTTCACAGGTTGGAAATATTACTAGATTCTTGAAACTTTATTGTCTTTAATATATAGCAGGTAGAATAAAAGTAAGACCTTAAAAGTTTCTGAGAAGGAAGACAATGAGAAAATTGAAGAAATGGGAGGTTAGAACACCTTTTTTTAAAAAAGAAATTTATGTATATTTATTTTGGGATACTTAGCTCAATTAACATATTGCTACTTTTAAATAAATCACCTTCATTTAAGAAAATGTTTCAGCAGCAATTAAACTTTGAAATAAATATTGCATAATCAACTATTTTCTAATATTTGATGCTTTGTGAGCAAATTGCAACTGTTGGACAAAATCCAACCTGCTGTCTATTTTTTTTAAATAAGGTTTTATTGGAACAAAATCATACCCATTCATATGCACAGTGTTTATGTCTACTTTGCATTACTACCGTAATGTTGAGTAATTGAATCAGATTATATTATCTATAAAACCTAAAATATTTAATACCAATTCTTAACAGGAGAAACTTGTCAAATCCTACTCTAGAGGAATAATCTATACGAATTCTCTTGTTCAGAGCATATTTTGTGACATATATAATAATATAGTATTGTGCTAATACTGGTAATGTAATCTCTGAAACCAGATAGTCTAGTTTTTCTTTCTGGCTCTGCCCATACTAGGTATGTGCCTTGGTCAGATCTCTGAGTCTCCAAGTTTTCTAGGTTCCCTGTCATTTAACCACAAATAAAATAGCATCTGCCTCATAAATATATTGTGAGAATTTACAGTTATTACATATCCATTACTTAGAGCAGTGACTTACATGATATTGTCAAATAAGAGATCAAGTAACATTTTAAAATTAAAGGTGTAATAAGGAGTTTTTAAAATAATGATTATAGAAGAAAGACAAAATTAAGATAATATTTTAAATGCTTAAAAATAATCATCAGTTTAACACTATGCTTTATTGATTATTTAATTATTTATTTGAAAGGCAGAGTTAGAGAGAGAGAGAGAGAGAAAGAGGGAGAAAGAGAGGGCCAGGGAAAGAACTTCCATCTGCTGGTTCATTCTCCAGATGGTGCAATGGCCAGAACTGGACCAGGCTGAAGCCAGGAACCAAAAACTCCATCCTGATCTCCCACATGGGTGGCAGGGGTCCAAGCACTAGAGCCATCTGCAGCTGCCTTTCCAGGAGTATTAGCAGGGAGCTGTATCAACAGAACAACCGGAACCCCATAAGGGATGCAGGCACTGCAGGCAGCTGCTTTACTTATTATGTCACAATGACAGCCTCAACACTAAACATTTAAGTAGTTAATTCTGCATATGTCTTTTGTTTTCTTCTAAAGTTTATGTCCCTTTATTACTAGAACATTCTTTTTCTAATTGAAAACTTTTGAACAGTTCTACACCTTGTAGTGGTTATTCAATATTTATTGGCTGATCAACAAGTGAATGAATAAAGTAATTGTCACCATTTATAGCATAGAACATTGGAAATGAAGCATCATTTATGTTTAACAGAAAGTTAATTGGAATAAGTAGTTGTTTTTGATTAAGCACCTTTCTCAGTTCTTTAAATCCTTTGGAAGCATTGAACTTGGCTGTGATATAAAGGGGTTACTTCTATTAGGGACATGAATTAAGATACATTTGTTTGTGTTTAATTAGATGAGGACCTTTTACCAATAGTCATTTCACTGAATTCAAATTACAGCCGTATTAGAAAGTGAATGGTGAATTTCTTTCTTACAAACTCATTAAACAATGACCATCCCATTAAATTTCTCAGCTGAAAGATATTTTGCTTTCACTACAGTTTCTTATTTGCTACTTATTTGAAAAAGAAAATAGAGTGAATTCAACAAATTTTCAAAAGAAATTTTAAGACATTTGTTAAAATGTTCCCTAAATGATAAGAGATTCATTTTCTACTTTTTCTTGTGAAAGAAAATGGATGTCATTATGATTTTCATTTTGGTAACTTATGTCCAAAGTTCATGGAAGAAATATTCCCATAAAAATATCTTGCTTGGTGGTTCATATACTAATTCAGAGAAGGCTGTTCCTCTCATGAAATTAATCTTCCATGGTGCAGATTCATCCTGAAATAGGTACCCATGTGGGGGTATAATGTGCTGTTTCTCTGTATTCTTATTTAGATAGTAAGAGCATATTCATATTGATTTTCAACAGTCAATACCATGGTAACTTCTGAGTGTTCACTCTTTCGTGTAAAACAATTACACTTTGAAGTAATCTTTTGAGAAAACTGGAAAGCATTGAAGTGAATGTATCTTTGACTGTAATGTTCTCTACTAATGAGAAAAATGACCAAAGTTATAGACTGAAAAATATTCTGTGTAGTAAAATTAGAGACATCTTCAATTTTCTGATATTTTCCAACTGATGGGAAAAGGTAGAACATAGTTATTAACCACGCATTGAGAATGTATTGAAATGATTGTAGCAAAGATTGAAAGGGAGTCATTGCAACAGATGAGAAGTCATTACTTGAAAGCACAAAGCAACTGTGTATAGGTAAGAGAAACGTGATAGATCTCTTTGAAGAATTTATAACTATAAAAGTCAACAATCAGTATGGACAAAACAAAAAGAAAATTAACAAGGTCTTTTCAAAAATCTGTGGGCTAGAGTTTAGTGTTGTGGCATAGTGGATAAAGCTGCCACTTGCGATGCCAGCATCCTATATGGGAGCTGGTTCACATCCCAGGTTCTCTATTTCCAATCCAGCTCCCTGCTAATGGTCTGGGAAAATCAGAAGAAGATGGTCCAAGTGTTTGGGTCCCTGCCATCCATATTGGATACTACCCGGATGAAACTCCTAGTTCCTGGTTTTGGACTGGCCCAGCTCTGGCCATTGTGGCCAAAATTTGGGGAGTGAGCCAGTGGATGGAATATCTCTCAGTGTGTCTCTCCATTTCTCTCTGTAATTCTGACTTTTAAAATAAATAAATACATCTTTTGAAAAATGAAAATCCGAAATAATAATATGTGAGTTCAATCCCATTTAGCCATAGTCATTGATATGCTAGTACTTTTTTTGTAAGAGAATCTGAAAATATTATATTTACATTAGGAGGAAGTTATTTTGTAAATCATTGTCCTTTTATTAATGGCGATAAACGATTAGTGTAGCAGTCATTACAATTGCTGTTAGAATAATAATCTAAAATTCTGTATTATTATGGTTCCACATTTTTTGCCTCCTCACATACAGAATATAATTTGTATATGTGTAAGTATGTGTGTTGGAGCATGTGTGCATTACTTTGAGAAATATGAGGGTCTATAAAGTGCACAGTATACTTTTATGTTGTCATTATATTGATATTGAAATTTTCACTCCATATTGAAAATCTCAGGTCTCCCTACACCTGTGCTTATGGATGTTTAAATTATTCTGCTTACAATATTTCCAATTCTAAAATTCTCTGAAAACAATCTCTATAAGCTCACTTCTTGATTTATTGCCTTTGATTTATTGTCTGTTTCTCTTTTTTTAAAACGATTTATTTATTTATTTGAAAGTCAGAGTTACACAGAGAGAGGAGAGGCAGAGAAAGAGAAAGAGGCCTTCCATCCATCATTCCCCCATCGGCCACAAGGGCCAGAGCTGTGCAATCTGAAGCCAGGAACTTCTTCCGGGTCTCCCACAGGGGTGCAGGGGCACAAGCACTTGGGCTATCTTCTACTGTTTCCCAGGCCATAGCAGAGAGCTGGATTGGAAGTGGAGCAGCCGGGACTAGAACTGGCGCCTTTATGGGATGCTGGCCCTTCAGGTCAGGGCATTAACCCACTGTGCCACAGCACCGGCCCTATGTTGGCTGTTTCTTGTCAAGATACAGACTTCCTTACTGCCTTTATTGTCCTAATTCCATAACTTCTTCTTTACCTTTCTCACTTCTCCTATCCTTAGAATCTTGATTCCCCAAACATCACTATTTTTTCCCTTTGATCATGAGCTCCCAATGCTCTTGAGTTACAATGAATAATTTTCTGTGACTTAAGAGAACCTACTGTTTTTTATCACATTCTGATTTCCTCTTAATTTTTTTTCTTTTTTTTTAACTTTTATTTAATGAATATAAATTTCCAGTGTACAGCTTATGGATTACAATGGCTTCCCCCCCCCCTATAACTTCCATCCCACCCGCAACCCTCCCCTCTCCTGCTCCCTCTCCCCTTCCATTTGCATCAAGATTCATTTTCAATTCTCTTTATATACAGAAGATCAATTTAGTATAAAGATTTCAACAGTTTGCACCCACATAGAAACACAAAATGAAACATACTGTTTGAGTACTAGTTATAGCATTAAATCACAATGTACAGCACATTAAGGACAGAGATCCCACATGAGGAGCAAGTGCACAGTGGCTCCTGTTGTTGACCCAACAAATTGACACTCTAGTTTATGGCGCCAGTAACCACCCTAGGCTGTCGTCATGAGTTGCCAAGGCTATGGAAGCCTTCCAAGTTTGCCGACTCTGATCATATTTAGGCAAGGTCATAAAAGACAGAGTGAGGATAGTAACCAATGATCCTAAGAGTGGCATTTGCCAGGTTTGAACAATTATACAGCATGAAGTGGGGAAGAGGACCATCAGTACACACAGGTTGGGAGTAGAGCCATTGGTGGTAGAGTAGAGGTTATGATTACAAAGGAATGAGGCCCAAGTGCACTAGACAGGGCCTAGAACAAAGGACAGAGTCATTATTAGAGGAGCTAAGAAAGGTGCTGTCTAAGCTACAATTAAGTTTTCTGATTGAGAGGCAAATAGAACCTGATAGAAGGGGCTTGATAATAATCTGGTGGGCTTTAGGCCTTGTAAATTCAGAGGCCCAGACCTATCTATCTCTTCACATGGGGTATATCCTAAGGGAGGTGTGAACCTCCTAGGGGAAGGCACTCTGTTGACTTTCATTACTTGGCTAAGTAATGATTTCCTCTTAATTTGTTAACAATGTTTTACAATCTTCTTAATACGTACAAAAGTCAGAGCCTGGCTCCTGGTGTTAGCCTGCTCAGCTCTGGCAGTTGAGATCATCTGGGCCATTGAAGCAGCAGACGGAAAATCTCTATCTTTGCTTCTCCTTCACTCTGTAATTCTGACTTTCAAATAAATCAATAAAGATTTTAGAAAGGAAACTAAGTGCCTTAGTTTTACAAATTTCTCAAAAACACGTGACCATGATGGCTGTATTCACAGCCTTGTAGCCTTGCCAGAGCCTATGCAGATGAGAAGATGAAGAGCCTAAGGTTGATTACAGACTCAGCATATGTGAGTACCGTTAATCCATTACTCTGGCTTAACACACCTTCCTTGGCAGTGTTGGCTGTTATTTCTATTTGTACTTTACATTATTCTGGTTTTTTGTTTGTTTGTTTGTTTATTTGTTTTTTTTTGTTTTTGTTTTTGTTTTTGTTTTTGTTTTACAGGCAGAGTGGACAGCTAGAGAGAGAGAGAGACAGAGAGAAAGGTCTTCCTTTTCCATTGGTTCACCCCCCAATGGCCGCTCCAGCCAGCGCACTGCAGCCGGCACGCCACGCTGATCCAAAGCCAGGAGCCAGGTGCTTCTCCTGGTCTCCCATGCGGGTGCAGGGCCCAAGCACTTGGGCCAGCCTCCACTGCACTCCCGGGCCACAGCAGAGAGCTGGACTGGAAGAGGAGCGACCAGGACAGAATCCAGCGCCCCAACCAGGACTAGAACCCGGTGTGCCAGTGTCGCAGGCAGATGATTAGCCTGTTGAGCCACAGTGCCAGCCTGTACTTTACATTATTCTAATCTTCATGTTTCCACACATAATGGCATATTAGATACACTGAACTGAGAGTCCCCTTCGGACAACAAATATAACATGCTGAAACAAACACATTTTCTTTGTTATGTCGCTTTGTCTCAGATCTTAATATTTGGTACACTCCTTACATGTGATTACTTTTGCAATATTCCTTTCATGACTCATCTAATTTTAAATATTATCCTGTCTAATGTAGAACAGGTTCTTAACACCTTTTGTGTGAATTTTTAAAGACACTTAAGCCTCAACTATAAGCTTACTGGAGTGACCAGCTACAACATCTACCCAAACAATTCAGCAAGTTTACATTTGTGTGTTAATGTTTCTTTCCATGTGACCTAATCATACTATTTATTTACTGATATATCTTTGAGTCTTCTCCATTGCCTTATATTTCACATAAACCTTCCTGTCTATATGTATCAATCTCTCTCTTTACGCAAAGCTGAACTGACAGAATAAGAAAGAAAATATGAGATTGAAAACAACAGGAAAAGCTAAAAACAATTATTTCCCCCCATTTCACTGTTAGTAAATATAATTTAATGCACACATGCTTGCTGGAGAGTAGTATTTCATTTCTATGCTGTTCTACATTCATTAAACACTACAGTTTGTTATATGCAGGATACATCTGCAGAACTTATACAGAATGAGGCTTATTGAGACAAATGGTCAAGCATAGGATGGAGTTCATCAACAGTTTCAGCATGTGCTGTGTAGCTATGAAACTAGTTATCAGTCCTAGAAAGAGATAATTAGAATTATACCCCTCTTTCCTACAACAAGTGTCCATAAGCTAGGAAATAAAAGGAGAACAGAAACAGATTTATCATTAAGTGGAATTCAGAGTTCTGATTATTGAGACTGTACATTTTCAAATACTTGACTGAAATCATGTTGGGTCTTTTAAAACTCTAAGCTTCTCTATTGATTACAAAAGTCATAGCATCCAAGTAAAAGGATAGCAGGAAATAAAATAAAGCTTCTTTTATAAATAAATCCCATGTGTTTTCTTATTCAATATACTAGTTATATATAAGCAATTGATTTTTAATTTAAAATGTTTAATAAAATATTAAAATATAATCATTTATTAAACTGCATAAATAACATCAAAATATTTACATACTTTTGAAGATAAGCTTCTGAATTTATAAGGAGATATTGTTTTCTTTGTTAAACTTGGGTAAAATTTTGTCATGTGACCATATCTGGACCCAATGTCAATAAACTGAAGAACGGCAATACAGACTGGAATCCTGTACCTGTCAAGTAGGATGCTATTCACATGATTGATTGACTACTCTCAGTCCTAAAAATGAAAACAGTGCTAGCTTCAAGGAGTTGGGCTACTTGAGGAAGTGATAAATATATAAATCACCATGGCATTATAACTTCAGAAGGTGTAGTGAAAAGGACACTATGAGTGATCGACAGGACTCATGGTACCCCCTTTCCCTCCATTTTTGATCTACCATCTCCTTCAAAATCTATGTCAAATCTAAGTACTTCTTCTCACCACATCTAACATTACTATGTTGGTCTAAACCACCATCAGCTCTTGCCTTTCCTAAACTTTGATTCAATACCTTTTATCTCAAGCTCCAATCGCATATTTTCTTTTTCTTTTTTTTTTCTTTTTTTTTTTTTTTTTTTTGACAGGCAGACTGGATAGTGAGAGAGAGAGACAGAGAGAAAGGTCTTCCTTTTTGCCGTTGGTTCACCCTCCAATGGCCACTGCGTCTGGGGCATTGCGCTGATCCGAAGCCAGGAGCCAGGTGCTTTTCCTGGTCTCCCATGTGGGTGCAGGGCCCAAGGACTTGGGCCATCCTCCACTGCCTTCCCGGGCCATAGCAGAGAGCTGGCCTGGAAGAGGAGCAACCGGGATAGAATCCGGCGCCCCAACCGGGACTAGAACTCAGTGTGCCGGCGCCGCAAGGCGGAGGATTAGCCTAGTGAGCCGCGGCCCCGGCCAATCGCATATTTTCTTAATATTTTGTTCTATTGCTGTTATGGAACCATTCTTATTAGATATATATTTTGTTTTTACAAATTAATTGAGGGAAGTTATTATTTAAATCATCCCTCTTCCTACTCAGATTTAATGTATTCTTTACCTTAATTTTATATATTTACAATTGCCCTTCTCTTAATTTTTGGTCATATTGATAGATGAAACATGTATTGTTTCTTTCCTTATTTTTACTTATGTTTGACTCAAGTCAGTCAGTTGCTGAATAATAGTGGAGGGAGGCTTTTGGAGACAACACGGTTTTAATTCAGGATTCTTGCTGGGGGTACTAAATGCTTTTTGTTCAGTATAGTCCAGGGGACAGTCTCCATCAGTTGTTTATATTAAGTGTATTGCTATGACTATTAATGAAGTTCCTTAATTCATATAATCTTTATATAATGCTAATTGCTTTTCATCCACTCAAAGCTGACTTAAATAGCAAAAACTAATAATTATTACAATCTTTTATTCAGGTCTAATTTCTGCTGCATTTATAATATAAATATCACAGGATGTAATATATAACATATATAATATATATCCTAAAGCATCCAAGAAAATCTGAAGCTATGATATATTTACTCATACCAATGGATTTTAGAATATATCAAATTGAAGCTAGTCTCACATTTCTTGTGTGACTACCCATATCTATATTTTTGAGAGTTTTTAGACCTTCCCCCACCTACTCATGTGTCTAAAAAGATATAAGTAAACTCTTGACATTTTCTGGTTTCGAATTTCAGAGTACTTGACAGCTTTTAATTTTAATGTATGCACTTGGGGTTATGATCTTTTTTCTACTTCATTATAGGAGGATTATCTATTTTTTATTTATTTGTTGTGTTTTGTAGGATTCAGTATAAGTAAAGAAAATTAATATAATCACCCACTGTCAAATTTAGATCTCCATTTATAATTATTTACTATTACTGGTTATTAAGAATCTTTTTATAGTACTGATTTTAAGCTAATCTGATTGTGACTATAATCAATATTTAGACTTTATGAAATTTCTTTTATCTCCTTGGAAACAATTATGAACTTAATTATTTTCAATCTTAGTTCATAAAAAATGCTCGACTCAAATGTTACTTTCAATCTTCACTGATGGCACAGCAAATTGTCTCAAATAAAATGCTACCTAGAGAGTTGTACTTAAAATTCGGTCTTAAAATCCCATTTTTCCTTTTTTTAAAGGTCTTTCTTAGAAGATGTATTTACTTGGCTAAAATATGACTTGAGATTTACAGCTAATTCATGCAGGAAAATGTATAGTCCAGCTTTATAAATATTCAAGACAGTAATAATGGGAAGAAATATCGAGAACATCTTAGATCTCATTAGTGGTCAGTCATTCTTTTCACATTAGGCTGTAGATTAAATACATTATAGTAGTCATGGGAAAGAAGAAAGTATTTTATTTTGTAGAAATATAAAATTAATCCCAGTACTTCCATTTCTACATATTTATATATTCCTCACGTTCTTTGGATTTATGTTGAGGAAATGATATATTCCATTTTTTAGAAAGAGGATTATTTAAATACAGTCATGCACCACATAATATTTTGGTCAAGGATGGAAGGCACATGCAACAATGAACCCATAAGATCCTAATGTAGCTGTAGCCTAGTGATACCATAGCAGTTTTAATGCTGTAGCACAATGCATTACTCCCATGTTTACAGTGATGCTGATATAAAGAAATATACAATCATATAAAGTATGTCCTTAATAATGACAAAATGACTATGCGAATAGTTTCTGTATTCATTATGCTATACTTTTTGCTATTATTTTAGAGTATGCTCCTTCTACTTAAAAAAGTTGTCAGCGTCTATCCATCCTTCCTCCCTCAGCATCTTGTAACCATCATTATACAAATAACTTCTACTAGTGTTCTGTTACATAGCAGGATGGCTGTAGATAATGTTAATTTAAAGTGTGCTTCTCTATTTTAAAAAACTAGAAAATATGATTTGGGGTGTTTTTAACATAAAGAAATTTTAAATGTTTGCTGAGATAAGCCTATTTATCCTGATATATACATTGAAACATCACACAGTATTTCATATATATGTACAAACTGTTATGTCTCAATTTTTTTTAAAATAAAATAGTCCTTGAATGTGAAGCAGTTTACTCTAAGTCAGCATTCTGTGTTTTACTGTCAGTAGCCCCATACATCTCTTGTATTCCCTTGATTTCATGCATCAAGGGATCAACCTATGATACTTGCACAATGATGGAATTACCTAACAACACATTTCTCAAAACATCACCATCCTTAAGTGACTTGCAGTACATATTAAATCTCTATGCTTCAGACATCTAACAAAACTGTCACTCACAGCAATTTTATACCATTAATTTTAAAATTAAGATTACTGAGTAAAATGCGTCAGTATTTAACTTTGTGTATATTAGAGCTATATTTCTGTGAGCTTTGTTTTTGTTGTTTTGATATAAATGTAATATTTGCTTTTCAAATGACTTCCAAGGGTATTATATTACCGAATTAACAACAATTTATTATAAAATAATTTTAATATATGGGTTTAAAGGGACTGGATACTCCTTTGCTATTCTGGGATAGTGATGGTACTATTTTGCTGACATCTATTAGACCACTGTAACTAATGAGGCTGCGTTCTTTTCTGTAAATGCGGAAGTATGCTTGTTTTATCTTTACAGTTTTGATCCTGCTTATAGCTCAGCGTCCTCTCTTTGCAAGAATCATCCTATCTCAGATTACTAACATGCCAGCTTGATATGCCTGTTGCTATGGTTTCCCAGCAGTCATTGGCTATGCCTTTTGTTTGAAATTATGCTTAGGCATGTCCTCATAGAATTTCATTTTTCTACTGTGACTTTGGTTAGCCTCAGTTTGGCATAAAGCAGCAACCTTTGTAATAGGCTTTTGTACAGAGTATGTCGATTGTAGCAGAATAGAATGTATCCCAAAGATGTGGTTGGGTCAGGATTTATGGGGCTTTGTCTGGTTCATGGCATACCCTAAATTTGTAGTATCCCTTCTGCTCATAGATGAACAAATGGCATGATCCCTGAATCCTTTTTCATTCCATCATGAATTTACAACACACTATTTACCTAAGCTGAGTTTCAGTGGGGACCCGGCTGTTGGTTTCACCTAAGATCTTACCTTTTTTTCACTGTGACATGGTGTGAGTACTGAAATTCAGAGTGGCATCTGTGAATATCTAGGCCTCACAGTCAAATTTCAAACTACCACCATTCAATGGGCTATTATCTTGGCTAGTAGCATTTTGCTCAGTTGGTATCATATTTTGTAAATTAGCCATCCTAGGAACATGCTGGCTTTCTTTATTTCATTCTCTATTTCCTGGAAAACATGCTGTTTAATGATATTTTCCCAAAATAGTAAAAGTCAATAATATTTTTTTTTATTTTTCCACATCCAATAAAGGTCTGATTCTATGATATATTCACTCATACCAATAGACTTTAGAATCAAAACCATTATTAACAGCAATGAATTATAATTAATAAAAATCATCAAGTGAGAGCCTTCAAAATAAAAATACAGAATCAAAAGAGAAGAAGGACATGTTGATTTACAGTTTTGAATCAAAGGGCTTTTTTTGACTAGTCATTTTTTTTCTATCCAAAGTTGTTTTTTACATGATACTGTTGTCTATAGAAGAGAATAGTGAAATCAATAAAACAAGGATTTAGAAGAAAATGAATTCAGGCTAAACAATGGCATTATTAATATAGTAAGACAAAAATACTATACAAATGTATGCACACATAATTGACACAATTCATTTAAAATTTAAAAATGTGATCTGTTAAGCCATTTTTTTCTCCCAAATATGTCTTTCTTATTCATATTCAGTTCTCTTGAGGAGTGCCCTATAGATAAATTTACAGGACTCATTTTAGATGTGTACAGACAAAATAACAATCCCTATGTTACTGAATTGAATCATGACTAGAAAGTATAATATAACTATTGGCTAATAAGGTATGAATATAAGGTTAGATATTTTACATAGCTAACTTGGGGACAACCTATAAACTAACTAGTTAATTATCTTGAAAAAAGTTATGAAAAAAATTGACAAATTTATTAGTTCAGAACTTAAATTATATATAATTTTTATCTTGGCATCATAAATTTGAGGTTCTATCTAAGCCTTTTTCAAGGCAAAGAGATGCCTTAGAATATTTGAATAATGATTGGCATTAATATTATCAAGTATCATCAATTTATAACCTTGAGATTATAATTTCTGAAGAATTATAGGTATAAAATAATATTTATTAGAATATCTGCCATGAAAAACAATACTAACATTCAACATTTAAAAATAAATTTCATAAGGAATAAATTTTACACCACAACTTTGGTGAGGAATTAGTTTAATTCAGCTCTAGCAAAACCAATCTGTACAAAAGGATGGTGCAGAATTTATTCCAAGTAGGAATATGGCTCATGTTTTCTCCCCCGCCCCAGAAAAGTAAAACAATAAGCTAGTAAAACAAAAAATGAGCTTGAATATGATATAGAGATTCTTAATTTGGCACATAGGGTTTGAAGAATGTGCAGACTAATGGAGCATCCTGAGCCTGAACTGTTAATTCCCAAACTGCATTCTCTGTACGATGAGTCTAAAGTAGAACAAGATTGAGAAATTGAGAAATTGAGACATGGAACAAGAAAAAGACAAAAAAAAAAAAAAAGAGAGAGTGAAGTATAAGGTCAATATAACTATGAATGAAAGGCAGTGTGTGGGAGAGAGAAGAGAGAGAATCTTCCACTTTCTGGTTCACTCCTCGAGTGCCTGCAACAACTGAGATCGGGCCAACCCAATGTCAGGAGCTGGGAGCTCCATCCACAGTTCCCCTATTGCCCACAGAGATGATCAGGACTTAATGACTTGAGCTATCACCTACTGCATCCCCAGGTGCACATTAGCAGGAAACTGGATTTAGAAGCAGAACCTAGACTCAAACCTAGGTATTCTGATAAAGTTTGCTGGCACTTTTTTAAAGCTATTTTTACTGGTTGAGGTAATTACTTACTTTCATATTTTAATTTTTAATGAGTTTTTAGTAGATCCAATGTGATTTGTAGATACAATTCCAAACACATAATGATATTCAAGTGGCATCATAATTGCTACACCAAACGTCTACCTCTCATGTAAGCTTCTCTAAACAATTGTGCAATAGCTCCCAAAATTGTAAGAATTGCACTTCTCCTAGCAGATTCTTTGAAGACATTGCTATTGGTCATTTATATTTCTTCTGTTGTATTTCTGTGTATTCTATGCCTGATTTTAATATTATGTTCTATTACTTCATTTGGTTTCTAATCAATATGCAAATACAATACAGTACAAGCTTTTGATATAACAAGACAATAATTTTTAAAAAGAATGTTCTACTAGATGAACTACTAGATGTTCAACTAGAACGTTCTACTAGATGAACACTAGCAAATCTACCTCTTAGATTCAAAATCTCACCATTGATGTTGTTCACATTGAATGTTGCTTTTATTATGTATAGAATTTGTAATATTTCATGCATACTCCCATCCTTTGCTAATTGTGAGGCTACATGATGAATAAAATTAAATTTGGGGTCAGAAGTTGGACTGTAGTCTTATTCTACCACTTGCTTCCTTTGCACTTCAAATATGTCACTTTATCATTCAGATTTAAAGTTGTTTAGATGTAAAATCAGAAAACAATTTTGTGATAGTCAAATGGGGGAGATACTGATCAAGAATTCAAACTGTAAAGTAATAAAAATAGGTGTTGTTGATTTAATAGCTGCTAAGCCTTACAGACAGAGGTTTCTGAGAATAGCAGATAGTCTAAAGTTGAAATTGTTTTCTGCAAGATCACAGATCATATATATTTTTCTCTAGACTTCAGAAATATTTAATTATTCACTACAGAACACAAATGAAATTGAGATGGATGAATATAAATATTTTAGGGAAAATACATTTTTGTCAAATATTTTCCTCTCTCCACTTGAAAGCTATTTTCTGCTTTTACTTTAGATTCTAAAAGTAACTCTCTACTTTTTTTGAATTTTTGTTATTTTAACAAGCATATTTCTCTTTAGAATTATAACCCACAGTCATTATGACAACCAAGTAAAATGAATGTAAATAAGCTGGGGAAAAAAATAACCTATTATGTTGGGAAGAGAATGTACTGTAGAATCCGACAGATTTTAGCTTAAATAACAATATACTACTTCCTTTTTCTGAACTATGGAAAATATTGTTATACTGAATTTGCCAGTTACATGGCAAACATAATAATGTATATTTTTCCAAGGTATTCTGTGTGAGCGACAACTGACAATACATGCACCCTGCAGAGTGCATTGCACATACATGTTTCATAAATGACAGGTTTTATTGTGACAAGCCTCCCATTCACCAGAAAAACACTACTAATATTCTTATTACTTTGCTTAACATTTTAAAGTTAATTTCTAGCTGCAACAAAAATCATAAAATTTAGCTTCTTACAAAAAAACTTAGAGGCTAACTCTCCAAACCTTTGTTTCATATGATATAGCTGTTTCTTCTTCTGGTTTAGCTTCCTATATCTTGAGCTTCAATAATAGTTCTCAGATATTCGTACCTTCTGTATAAACATTTGTTTCTTAATCTCATGCTCAAAACGGGGAGTCCAGAGTCAGATACAATCTGCTTGTAGTGGCTGGACTCATGATTAGAATAAAATTCAAGACCCTTTGTCTCTCTTTGTCTGAACATTTGTTTCCATTAATAGATCCTCATTTCTCATTTTTATTTTCTCTCTTACAACCACAAGAGGGTGGCTTCTGGTTAAGCTTGAATTCTAGTGAAACACTGTCTGGCATCCTCAAAGAACAGCATGACTGTTTTCTCTTACTTAACATGCTTCTAAATTGAACACAAAGATACGAACTTTTATGTTTTTTTCTGAATAACTTTATCTGCCTTGCTTTAGCTCATTATCCAAGCATATTCTCACACATTTTAGCAATCCTTGCTGCTTTATAACATTGACCTGATTGCTTTCTATATATCCAGGATCATTGTTTATTTTTAAAAAGGTTATGTAGACAAAAGCCTAGATGATTTTATCCAACTGGCAATTTTTCATTAATTAATTTCTTGAGAGAATTGATCAAATAGTCATTAATCCACATACCTATATTATAATCTAATGTCTATTTCTCCATCTTATTATAATTATATCAAGACAGTTTGCTGAATGCACACTAAAATAAAAACATGGTATTTTTAAAGCAGTCACTTTATTCACTGGTCTCATGACCTAATCAGTATATATCAAATCAACCTAATTTTACACGATGTCTTTTAAAGGGATAGTAGTTAGTGATACTAATTTTGTATACCTTAGCAAACTTAATAGTCCATTTAAGAATTTTATGTTGGTATAAAACATATTGAAATAATACAATAGATTTTAGAATCTTTTTTTTTTTTTTCCAAAAGTCAATTTCAGGGGTGGCATTTTGGCTTGGCAGTTAGATGCTAGTTATTATACACACATTCTACATCAAATGCCTGGGTTTGAATCCTGGCTCCTGATTCCAGTTTTCTGCTACTGTGTACCCTGTGAGGCAGCAGGTGGTAACTCGTCTCTGCCACCTATGTGGGAAATCTAGACAGAGTTCCCAGCTCCTTACTTCAGCTGCTTCAGCTCGAGCTCATGACCCACATTTTAGGCATTTGTGCAGTGAAGTGGATTGAAGCTCTCTGTCTTTCTGACTTTTGAATTGATAAATAGAGGCATTTTTTAAAAGTCCATTTTCATTAATTTCATTGATTAATTTATTTTCTTGCCTCAAATAACTTATTTTATATTATGAATAACTATATAGAAAATATCTACCATATATTGAGACCAGCTATAGTATCATGTTGAAATAGTCAAGTTCCCTTTTCTCATACAATTTACAGAAGGTAGACAAACATTAAATGTATCACCTAACATGTAAATACAGGAAACCTGGCAAGAATCATTATTAGGAAGGAAAAGAGTAGTCATACTATGAAAGAGAATAAATGGAAGGCAATGTTTTTCTAAGGTGGTACTGTTTTAGATTAAAAGGAAATGGTAAGTGAAGAACAAGGGAAATAACAGAAGTAGGACAGAAAGCTAGGTGACTAAACAATGAAAACAGACACTGCAGCATGAGATGAAATTGGAGATAGTACAGAGATCATCAAAAGACTGCGGGATTCTGGAAGGGCTACAGGTTTCATTGTTTAAATTTGAAATTTTCCATTGATTGATTGATATTTGAAAGGCATAGTGCCAGGGACAGAAGAGGTGAGGCAGAGACATAGAGAACTTCTATATGCTGGTTCACCCCCAAATAACTGCAATAGTTGGTTGTTGAACAGATCAAAGCCAGGAGCCAGGAACTTCCTGTGGTAGGTGTGGTTCTCTCACGAGGGTGGCAGTAGCTTAAGTACTTCAGCCGTCTTCTGCTGCTCTCCTTAGTACGTTGCCAGAACGCAGTATAAGAAGCAGAGCAGCCAGGACTCAACTCAGCATTTTGATGTGGGACGAGAGCATCTCAAGTGCCGCCTTAGCCCTCTGCATCCCAATACCAGCGCTTAGGATGAATGTGGACTCCACTAACAGACTCTCTAAGGGCAGTGGCGTGATCACCACAGCATTTCAAAATTACTTTTCTGACTTGTAGCTAGACAGAGCATTGGAATAATACCCAAGAACTAAAGGAGAAGAAGGAAACAGCATAGAAAAACGTACAACATTCAAAGAAACTATTCTGATTGAATGATTTTAGTTCAATTCTCCCAAAAGAAAACATACTTCAATTTTAAAATTAACTATGTTTAAAGAATTCATAAATATGAGGAATAATCAATATGCTGAATGGCCAACTTGCCAAATTTACCAATTTACAAGAAAACACATTTTATTTCCACAATTTTGATATATTTGATTAAAAGCAGTTTTAATAAACTGACTATTCCTGAGATGTTGTTTAATTTTTTCTATTTTTATATTCAGCTTATTTTTAATTTATTGTGATACATTTTACTCTGTCAACTCAAATTTTAATATATTACAACTAAGATAAATTTCCAAAAACAGTGTCTTTGGAATTTTCAGGGAGAAAATCTTGAGCATGTATTAATTATTGAGACTTTATAATAAAAGTTTCTACTTTCAAATAAGTTTTCAGTCATATATTCAGTCATATATTCATCAGTAAGTTAAAAAAAACTAATATTTGAGTATTTCCTAAAGTCTGAACTGTGAAGGTTCTTTTTTTTTTTTTTTTTTTACAGCAGAGTTAGACAGTGAGAAGGAGAGAGACAGAGAGAAAGGTCTTCCTTTTCCGTTGGTTCACCCCCCAAATGGCCGCTGCGGCCGGTGCGCTGTGCCAATCCAAAGCCAGGAGCCAGGTGCTTATCCTGGTCTCCCATGCGGGTGCAGGGTCCAAGCACTTGGGCCATCCTCCACTGCCTTCCCGGGTCACAGCAGAGAGCTGGACTGGAAGAAGAGCAACCGGGACAGAATCCGGCACCCCAAACAGGACTAGAACCCAGGTGCCGGCGCCACAGGTGGAGGATTAGCCTAGTGAGCCGCAGCAACGGGAAAGTTGTTCTTAAAATAGACATTTGAATAAATAGCTCCAATAAATTCGCTTAAAAACATTTGGAATAAGTACTATATTTTTGTATTAAAACTACTGTGAACCAATTAATTACATAATAGAAAAATACTGAAAAACCTCCTGAAGCTATCCACGTGCCACATTGTATTGATGATTATATATTTAAGATACAGTTCTTTGAGTAAATTTGCATTTTTTGTAATTAGAATCTGAGGAGTTGACTTTTTAAATTTAACTTTGAGCTAATTAGTTTTCTTTAAAAAAAGCTAAAAATTTGGCAAATAAACAATTTGACAGATTCTGTATAATAGTCAATTAATTACTTGACTATTTTGGCGATAGCTATTTGGTATTTTAACAAGCAATTACATTGATTTTTACTATCATAGTTAAAACAATTGATTTCTATGAATCAGTGTCAATACATCGAAAGGTTGGAGGCACAAAAAGGTCACTTAAGATTTTTGACCCAAGAGATAATGACTGCTTGTACCATTCACTGTGATAGGAAAATAAAAGTGAAACGATATTTGCTAAGAAAGGAAAGGTATGGTTTCGAGCGTTATTTTTGATAAGCTTGAGATGCTAATAACCGCAAGAAGATGGCAATTAGATAGTAGGATGTACCACTATGCATGCAACTGGAGAGGAAAAGTATTTAGGTCAAACTTCAATAGTTAGAATTCGGATGGCAATCAGAACCAAGGATGGGAAGTAAAGAAAAAAAGCAATGAGAGTCCAGCACTGTGGCACAGTGAGTTAAACCGCCACTTGTTACACCAGCATCCCTGTATCAGACTGCACCATTCCCAGGCTGCTAATGTTCCTCAGAAGGCAGAGTATGGTGGCCCAATTCTTCCCAGCCACCCATGTGGGAGACCAAGAGGGAGTTTCTGGCTCCAGACTCCACCTTGGGCAATCCCCGGCTACTGTGGCCATTTGGGGAACCAGTAAAAGGAAATTCTCTCTCTCTCTCTCTCTCTGTCTCTCTCTTTGTGTGTGTGTGTGTGTGTTTCCCTCTCTCTGCCTTTCAAATAAATATTGTAAGCAAAACAAAAAAAAAAAAAAAGAAGCGATGGGATTCATCCTTAAGGTTCTCAAACATTTGGATTGTGTGTGGAAGTACTAAAACTGGGAAAATAATCAAAAAAAACAGTAGCCAGTAAGATATACTACTTCTAAAAAAAAGAAAGATGAAAAGTATAAAGTTTCCAAAAGTACTCTATAAAACTGCCGAGTTTTATCCAGACCATCCCATTTGACTCCCTTCCTACCAATTTTTGTAAGGTTTGCACTTTATTTCTCATCCTTGTGCTTTGTCTTATAAATTCATAGACACACATAGAGAATACATGTGGAAATGGGTCTGTATTCTACTTCATTCTTAACAACAAACACTCTAAAGGAAGGCACTCTAGCATTCTTTTTCACATGCCTAGAAGAATATATTGAAAATACAAATATTATCAGTATTTATTGAATCACATCATATTGTTTTTAACAAGAACTTCATCTCAGTTACCACCAATAAGCAAATGAAATATTGATGAAAGCTGTAAGTGTACCTTGTATAGTCAAGCTAAAATAAGGAGTAAAATGCCCCAAAATGGGCATTTTGTATCTGAAAACCACACATGGCTTTTTGCTGTTGTTGTTGAACAAATGTTATCTCTATATATTTTTTTAATCTCTTAAAGTTTCCTTTTGGACTTTTTGTGAACATCTCCTAACACTGCTTAGTTAATTCACAAATGCTAATCTCAGAGCAGAAAATATTCAGAAAGCCACATCTGCTGACAATACCAGCTAATGATCTGAAACCATGACCTGCACCTGTAGTGCTAAAATTGATTTTACTCCTTTTTGCATATATCATCAAGATCAGCATACATTTTGAACCATTACTTAAGATTTTGCTATGAAATGTTAGGAGTTGCAATCTCTGAGAATGATGGTTGGTTTTCTAAGTTTTGTTCACCATTCACACAAAGACAAAGGCCATGTGTAATCTCTCAAAACTATAACTTTGCACTATGCAAAGTTATATTACACAAGCAGAAGTCCTAGAGATTTGTTTGTTCCTGTGATTGATGTAATCATTGAAATAATATAAACAAGAATGAGTCCTATTCTGTAAGCTCACATAATAAAAACAATAGAAGAATGTATCATCCTAATGTATGTGAAAAAACTTGAGACACAAAATTGAGAATGAGTCTTCAGAATCAATAGGTGTAATCCAAAGAATTTGTTTTTAAATGGGACTTAAATACCAATCTGCAATCAATAGATTTTCTAGCATTTTGACCTCATTTTTAAGAATTTCATCACCACCAGAACACGGAATATCAGCATTAAGATGAACCTCAGTGATTCATCAAGTTAAGCACCCACCTGTGATGCCAGCATCCCATACGTTGCTTCTGATCCAGCTCCCCACTAATGCACCTGGGAAACTATCGGGTGTCTGCTGCCCACATGGGAGATCCGGACGGAGTTCCAGGTTCCCAATATGTCATTTGGGGGGTAATCTAGGGGGTGGAGGGTCTCTCTCTCTTTCTTTTTTCCCCTTCCCTCCCCGCCCCCAACCTGTAACTGTGCCTTTCAAATAATAAATAAATCTAAAATAGAAAGATGAACCTTAGTGGTCATTAGCTCAAACTTTTACAGTGCAAAAGAACATCATCCACAAGCTCTCCAGGTAGTGGTTACTCAGATTCTGTCAAGAGATGGCCAGTGGGAATTTCATTCTTTCCATGACAACCCAATTAGAAAAGTTATTAATTTGGGGCTGGCACTGTGGTGCAGCGAGTTAACGCCCTGGCTTGAAGTGCCAGCATCCCATATGGGCACCGGATTGAGACCCGGCTGCTTCACTTCTAATCTAGCTCTCTGCTATGGCCTGGGAAAGCAGTGGAAGATGGTCCAAGACCTTGCGCCCCTGCACCCACGTGGGAAACCCAGAAGAAGCTCTGGCTCCTGGCGTCAGATCAGCGCAGCTCTGGCCATTGCAGCCAATTGGGGAGTGAACCATCGGATGGAAAACCTCTCTCTTTCTCTCTCTCTCTCTCTCTCTCTTTTTCTCTCTCTCTCTTTCTGCCTCTCCTCTCTCTGTGTAATTCTGACTTGCAAATAAATAAATCTTTAAAAAAGAAAATATATGTATTTAAAAGAAATAATAATATATTGCTCTTTGTTTCTGCTTGATTTTTTAAAAAGAATTATTTATTTATCTGACAGGCACAGTTACAGAGAGATAAGAAGAAGCAGAGAGACAGAGAGAGGTCTTCGACTCACTGGTCCATTTCCCAATGGCCACATTGACCACATCTGGGCCAGGTAGGAGCCAGGAGCTTTATCAGGGTCTTCCACATGGGTACAGGGGCCCAAATACTTGAACCACCTTCCACTGCTATCCCAGATGCATTAACAGGGAGCTGCATTGAAAGTGGAGCACCTGGGACACTAACCAGTGCTCATGTGGGCTGCCAGCCTCATAGGTGGCGGCTTAACCCACTTTGCTGGAACACAGTCCTCTGTTTCTGCCACATTTTGAACTTTTTGAGAACAAAATCTGCATTTCACTCATGGTTTAATTTCAGCATTTAGCATGGTTTCTGGCACATTGGAAACTCTTATAGATCCTTTTGTTTTGTTTTGTTACCACATGAACATTTGAAATAAAATATCAGCATTATTCAAAATTCTCATTATATAGTGGTTGCAAATTCCCATAAGTTTTAATTTTAAGTTCTTTGAAGTAACTATCTTTTGCTTTGCGTATGCATATGAAACATGTAGACTCCTCAGTCCTCAGATATGTATAACTTTCTTGAGTTTTCTATAACACCACTTACTATCAAGTTAAGGATCTCCCATTCATCATTGGGAAGAAACCTAATTTGAGCAAATTATTCATTGTCCTCCTTTTGTCTTCAAATTGCAGCAAAAGCATTGCAGAACTTTTAAGAGATAGTATTGGGGCTGGTGCCATGGTGCAGTAGGTTAATCCTCCACCTGAGGCACCGGCATCCCATATGGGTACCAGTTCTAGTCCTGTCTGCTCCTCTTCTGGTCCAGCTCTCTGCTGTGGCCTGGGAGGGCAGTGGAGAATGGCCCAAGTGCTTGGGCCCTGCACCCGTATGGGAGACCAGGAGGAAGCACCTGGCTCCTGGCTTCGGATCGGAGTAGCTCCGGTCGTGGTGGCCATTTGGGGAGTGAACCAACGGAATGAAGACCTTTCTCTCTGTCTCTCCCTCTCACTGTTTGTAACTCCATCTCTCAAATAAATAAATAAAATCTTAAAAAAAAAAAAAGAGAGAGAAAACAGAGATACTATCAACGGGCCTGTGCTGTGGCGTAGCAGGCAAAGCCACTGTCTGCCGTGCTGGCATCCCGTATGGGCGCCATTTAGAGTTCCAGCTGTTCCATTTTCAATCCAGCTCTCTGCTATGGCCTGGAAAAGCAGTGGAAGATGGCCCAAGTCCTTGGGCCCCTGCACTCATGTGGGAGACTTGGAAGAATTTCCCAGCTTCTTGCTTCAGATCAGCCCGGCTGCAGCTGTTGCAGCCATTTGGGGAGTGAACCAGTGGAAGCAAGTCCTCTTTCTCTGACTCTCTCTATAACTCTGCTTTTCAAATAGATTAGTAATTCTTTTTTTTTTTTTTTTTGACAGGCAGAGTGGATAGTGAGAGAGAGAGAGAGAGACAGAGAGAAAGGTCTTCCTTTTTGCCGTTGGTTCACCCTCCAATGGCTACTGCGTCTGGGGCATTGCGCTGATCCGAAGCCAGGAGCCAGGTGCTTCTCCTGGTCTCCCATGCGGGTGCAGGGCCCAAGCACTTGGGCCATCCTCCACTGCCTTCCAGGGCCATAGCAGAGAGCTGGCCTGGAAGAGGGGCAACCGGGATAGAATCTGGCGCCCCAACCGGGACTAGAACCCGGTGTGCCGGCGCCGCAGGCGGAGGGTTAGCCACGGTGCCGGCCGATTAGTAATTCTTTTTTTTTTTTTTTTTTTTGCAAATGCAAGAGGTGGCTTTATTTACGTTTTGCGCAAAACGGACCCCTCCCTCCTGAGAGAGTGAGGTCCTGGACAAGGGTTACAGGCAGTATTTAAAGGCAAAAACCACAAAGTTATCTTAAGCAAGTGAATACAAAGGGGAAGGGGATTTTTGTTTACAGTAATTTCACTTATCTTAGTATACAGCATTCCTGCTTATCTCAGTACACATCAGTTTTACTTATCTTAACCATTGCACAAGGGGGGTTTCCAAACTGCTATTCCCTGTTATCTGCTAAGTTGCAGTTTCCCAGAAACTAACTGACCTTTCTTGAAACTTCCTAGTTTTTTAGCAGGTAAATTTTCAGAAGTCCTTCATCCCCACTTTTTGTTTTTGTACAAATTTTAATCCTAAAATTTACAGGCTAGATTCCGCGGTTTTTAGCTCTCTGAGCCTGAACGGTTGAAAGGCGTTCACGAACAAACCACATCAGCTTATTAAGAATACAAGGACCCACAGATAGTGTAACAAGCAAACCAGCAATGGGGCCTAGCAAGTAAGGAAGCAGTCCATTGAATCCTGTCCACAGGGGGTTTTTAGCCATGGCATGGCGGTGATGCTCCAGATCATTGAGAACCATGCCGGACTTGTTAGCATAAAAACAGCACCTTTCCTACAAAGCCAAACAAATACCTCCTTGTTTAATTCTTAAAGAGAGAGAGAGTAAAAGAATTCAAGGTGGTATTGTCTGCCACTACTTGATGAATTTCATTACTTACTTTTTATATCCTTCGACAAATCCTTTCTTATCTCTATCCTTGGCTTTAAATAAGTTCAGTGTTTTTCCCTTTCAGCTATCTTATTTTAATGGAAGATTTCTCTCTTGAATACTACTGGATCTTTCTTCAAGAACTCAGCAAAAGGGCCAGCGCTGTTGGGCAGTGGATTAACACTCCGGCCTGAGGCGTCAGCATCCCATATGGGCACCTGTTCAAGACACAGCTGCTCCACTTCTAATCCAGCTCTCTGCTATGGCCTGGGAAAGCAGTAGAAGATGGCCCAAGTCCTTGGGCCCCTGCGCCCATGTGGGAGACCTGGAGGAAGCTCCTGGCTTCAGATCGGTGCAGCTCCAGCCGTTGCGGCCAATTGGGAAGTGAACCATCAGATGGAAGACCTCTCTCTCTCTCTCTCTCTCTCTCTCTCTGTGTGTGTGTGTCTCCTCTCTCTGTATAACTCTTTCAAATAAATAAATAAATAAATCTTTCAAAAAAAAAAAAAAAAACTCAGTGAAGATGCCAAAATTTCATGATGTTGAACCAGGGAGTAGCCCATGGGATAATTGTTATGACCTTCAGCACACTATTCCTGCTTCCCAGGCTTTATAGGGTAAGTAGGAATCGATTCTACTCTCTCCAATCCCTAAATCTGAGAGAGATTTACATGTCTCTTGGTCCTATCTCTGATAGGACCTGTGGTCAGTGACAGGGAATCATTTAACTATTCTCTTTCTTCCATTTTTTTTCTTCCTCAGAGGACCTCAATGGTGGAAATCTTGCTGCTATGTGCAGTATTTGTGCACACCTATGGTTCCTGCTCATGAGTCTGTTTAGTCCTGCCTGTGAGTTCTGATTTTGAAACTGAGATGCAGGAGAATTAACTATGTTTTTCTGCATTCTATTATCTCTCGTTTCCATAGATGACATAAAAATACATACCTAATTCAAAGGGGGAAGTCCTTAGAGTGCAAAGCAATGTTGTAGGTAAGGAATACTTTGTTTCTATTCCAACATAGTTTTCCTATTAAACCATATGCTTCTTTAAAAGGGATGAAAGCTTTTAGCCCAGAAAATATAGTTCAGTTTCTTGGAAGCTCTCAATAAACAAGTGTATGATTGCCAGATGACAATCTGCTTTCAATTATACTCAGAATTGAGACAACAACAATCAAAAAACCTTGTTTTTATTGACTATGTCATGTATCATATATCTAATAACAACAGTATGTCATCCTAATAATGAAATTGACCTATACTGCTTAATACACACTGGGAGAAGTGAGAAAGGTGGCCCAGGAGCATGTTGTTGAGAATTTGAAATATGACATTGAAATTGATTCTAAAGAGCACTATTTCACATAGTTTTTTTTAATATTTGAAGTATGAGCGATTATTCACGTTTTACTATGAATTTTATTTTTAAAAGGAGACATTAAAAGTGGATAAAAATAATTTTTAGTATATGTCTTTAAAGTATGAATCACCTATTAGCATGAATGGAAATTTGCATGCCTTATAGCCCTTTTGTGCCTTTGTGAATATACTTTTATTCCTGTTTCTTTCTGAAGTGATGAGCCATCAGATAGAATGTTCCTGGAAAGGAAAAGGAAGATAATTAGAGTTTCTCCAGTTTTCTGTCTTTGCATATAATAGCCATTTTTTCCAGAAGTACATGCATGTGTGTCATAATACTCCCACACAACTACATTTCAGAGAAGCTCAGAACAGTATACACCAGAGCACATGAAGAGGACTGCAGTTACTATTTATGAGAAATATAAAAGAAATTCCAAAAATACATTTAGAATTTGTAATAAAAGAAGTAGAGGAGATAATATATCCCTTTAAGTACATAACGTTTGTTCAGTCTCAAAATAGTCATTTTGCTTGGCTAATTTAAAGAAATGAAAAAAAAACTATCAGGATATTCATTATTTTTTACAAAATCATATAATCTTACTTTTATTAACAAGTTACGTCTAGGTCTATATACATAAACTGTTCTAGCTGATTTTTCAAATGAATAAAAAATTGACTCATAAAGACAGTATTTGATATGGTAAGAAACATTTTGTGGATGGCAACTTTTAATTTTTTGGCTGAGAACAGACTACATTTTTTTTCCATTTTTTGTGATGAAACACACATAACATTACATTTAACATTTTAATCATTCGTGAGTGCACAAATTGCATTTGTATTAAGTACTTTCATCATCACTAAAATTTTTTGCAGCCTATATAGCTGGAACTTTATACCCTTTAAACAACAACTCTCAATTCTTCACTCCCCTCATCCACAGCAGTCATTATCTTATTTTCTGTTGCTGTGAGTTTGACTGCTCTAGACACATCATGCAAGTGGAATCACACAATTTTTGTGACTTGGTTATGTTATGTTGCATAAGGTATTCAGTGTCCATCCATCTTGAAAGTTGATTTAGAATTTCCATCCACTTTAAGGCAGTAATATTCTATTGCATGAATATTGCACATGTAGCTGATTCATTTGTTTGTGTGTGTGTGTGTGTGTTTCACCTTTTAGCTCTTATTCATAATACTGCTATCAATATGTGTATAAAATTTCTTTTGAGACCCTATGTTCATTATTTTTCATCTCGGAATTCTTTTTCAAGAATATTATTTATCACTGTTTATTAATATTATTATTAAATTTTATTTTAGTTGAAATGTGAGGAAACAGGCCGATGCCATGGCTCAATAGGCTAATCCTCCACCTGTAGTGGTTGCTGGCACCCCGGGTTCTAGTCCCAGTCGGGGCGCCAGATTCTGTCCCGGTTGCTCCTCTTCTAGGCCAGCTCTCTGCTGTGGCCCGGGAGTACAGTGGAGGATGGCCCAAGTGCTTGGGCCCTGCACCCGCATGGGAGACCAGGAGAAGCACCTGGCTCCTGGCTTCAGATCTGCGCAGTGCGCCAGCTGCAGCGCGCCCGCCGCGGTGGCCATTGGGGAGTGAACCAACGGAAAAAGGAAGACCTTTCTCTCTGTCTATCTCTCTGTCACTAACACTGCCTGTGGGGGGAAAAAAAAAGAAAAAAGAAAAAGAAAAAAAGAAAGCAATCATATTTCCCTCCTTCTCCCAACTCCCATCTTTCCTCTTAAAAAAAAAAAAAAGAAAGAAAGAAATGCGGGAAAACAGAGAAAAAGAGTCAGAGACAGACAGCAAAAGATCTTCCAGCAGTTTGTTCACTTCACAGATGCCTACAGAAGCCAGGACTAGGCTATCATGAAGCCAGGAGCCCACCACTCAATCCATGCCTACTGCCTTCCCTGATACACATTGACAAGCGTTATGGAATCAGAAATAGCCAGGACTCAAGCTCAGACCCCATGGTATGGGATTCAAGCATTGTAAGTGGAATCTTGAACATTTCACCCGAACTCAGCCTCAATTAATTTGAGTATATATACAGGAGTAGAATTTCTGGATATGTGGTAATTCTACTTTTAATATTCTGAAAAACTTTCATACTGTTTCCCCAGTGGCTGTTTTACCTCCTCACCAACAATGCACAGGGCTCCAATTTCTCCATGTTCTCTAGCTATTTCTTGTTTGATTGATAATAGTTATCTTCATGAGTATGATTTTGTATCTCACTATGCTTTTACTTTCCTTAGTGATTAGTGATATCAAATATCTTTTCATGTGGCCCCGCTAAAGTGTAAGCTCTTTTAATTTTCCCACAACTTTTATAATTCTGGAATGTTCCACTGTCATCTATGTTTGCTTTAACTCTGTTTATTTTCTCACTCATACCTTTCATACCCTCATCTTAATTCCTCATTTCATCATTGTTTGTATTGATCACTCTATCATTCCAGAGTTTTCCATAACACATAATAAATTATTTAAGCTTTTCTAGTGTTCAAAGAATGAACACTGTGATAATTTAAGTAAAATGGTAATATTACAAATGGCACAATATCATGGTATCTATTTCTATGGAGAGTTTTTTTTTTCCTAATGACTATCTAGCACACATATTCATAAATGTAATGAATCCAAGTCTCATCTTCTGAATTTTCCTAAAAAGCCTTCTTGCTCTTACAATTTCTTTCAATGTAGCATCTCAATTCCTTCAATAGTGATCTATTGAATAATATGATACAACATCAGATATAAGTGAGGGCTCTGAAATCAGAGTGAATTGTGTACATTCTTCATTTCACAGCTTAAAAGGTCAAGGGTTTTGGGAAAACAAATTCTACAAGCTGAGGTTTGCACACATACAACTAAGGACAACAATAGAATCAAGCCAGCCCCTACTTGAAACAGATGTGTGGCTCTGAGAAAGCAGTGGCTAACAGTTAAACATATTTTGGGGGTATTTAAAGATAGTGCTCATGTCACTCATTCTGTTGCTGTCCATATTTTAAAGACTGACATTTTGCAAATTTTCTAAAATTCAGAATGTGTATTTTCTCCCACAGAGAGAATTCATAGATTGAGGAAATGCACAAGTAGTTCAACAGCTCACATAATCTGAGATTTATTTTAAAATGTAGCATCATTGGAGGGCTCCAAGATGGCAGAATATGGAGGGAGCTACTGATAGTCCAGGAAAAGATAGTTTAATAATAGTGGAGATAATGTAGTCTCAGGGAAGAGTTAGGGAAAAAACTTCAGAGGAAACTCTTCTGGAATTAGAGGGACACAGTGGACCTACATGGAGGGCACGGGACTCCAGCTGCCCAGTCTACCCACCCCTGGAAAGGGAGGTGAGGATAAACCACAGTAGCCCAAGATACTGGCAGAAAAGGGGCAGGAAGACTCTAGAGGTAATGAGGCTTGAAGCCCTGTGGGGAAAAGTATGCCAGCCTAACTAAAGGAGAGAAAAAAAAAAAGGTGGGGGACCAGTATGCGGTACGACATGATTCTCTCTCTCCACTCACCTTACAAAGGTGAGCAAGGCAATAGAGCAGGTGCCATTTTGGACATACATAACAGCTGCACCAGCTCAGGGCTGCACCTACCCTCAGACAAGCAGAAAAACCTGACTCTGGTAGGGAGAAATAACAGGAGACTAAGATCTAGTGAATGTGTGGAGCTTATGAACTGGGACTGTGAAAAAAAAAAAAAAAAACTAAGAGTGTGTGGGAGAACTCACAGTGTGGCTGAGATGTGAGTAGTCTCTGTGGGAGATGACACAAATTCAGGTGGCTTTGGATAACCGGTGAGAGACATTGCAGGGGAATCTGAGCTTACACCGAGACTGCACGGATCCTTCGTGTGGTACTTGGGACAGAGCAGACAAATATTATACCCACTGGGGCTAGCGCTAAAGCACTGATCGCCATCGAGGAGAAAAGCTCAGCTGAGCAGAATTAACTCCTTTCTGAATAAAGAGAGAGAGAGAGAGAGAGAGAGAGAGAGAGAAGATTTACCATGCCAAACCTGGGTGTGTCACCATTGGCACATCCTTAACCCTGAAGAACTGAACAGAGCTCTCTGGCCAACCCACCACAAGCCTCTAGAGATTCATCAAAAGCAAACAGTCCACTTAATCTAGAGTCATAGTGTAATGAGAAAAGCCATCACAGTGAAAGAAGAAGAAGAAGATCAACAACAGCAATAACAACAAACCAAAGAATATCTCCACAATGCCAAACAACAAATGCAGAAACTGAGGAAACAAGAACAAGGAGGACATCACGAGGCTCTCAAATGAACATGACACTCCAATACAAGATTATGAAGATGATGAGATAGAAGAAATGCAAGATATTGTTGGGAATCTATAGGATACTATTTAAAAATCCAACATTCAGGTTCTAGGAGTTCCTGAAGGCATGGAGAGAGAAAGGATTAGAAGGCCTTTTTACTGAGACACCAGCAGAAAACTTCCAGGGTTTGCAGAAAAAAAGAGACATCCAAGTACAGGAAGCACATAGAACCCCCAATAAACTTGACTAAAAAGATCCTCACCATGACAGATTGTAATCAAACTCTGCACAGTGAAACATAAAGAAAAGATTCTAAAATGTGCAAGAGAGAAATGTCAGATTATTCTCAGAGGATCTCCAATTACACTCACAGTAGACTTCTCATCAGAAACCCTACAGGCTAGGAGGGAATGGTGAGATATAGCCCAGGTACTAAGAGAAAAAACTGCCATCCCAGAATATTATATCCTGAAAAGCTCTCATTTGTGAAAGAAGGTGAAATAAAGACATTCCATAGCAAACAGAAATTGAAAGAATTTGTTGCCACTCATCCAGCCCACACAGAAACACAGAAACACGGCCATCAATACGAAAGAAGGTAATGGAAGAAAAACTCCCAGTACAGGAAGTTCAAAGCGTATATTAGAAACGTCTTTGGAAAAATGGCAGGGCAAAGTCACTACTTAACAATAGGCACATTGAATGTAAATGGCCTCAACTCGCCAGTTAAAAGACACAGACTGGCTGAATGGATTAAAAACCAAAACCCATCTATTTGCTGTTTATAAGAAACACATCTTTCCACAATGGTGCATATAGACAGAAATTGAAAGGTTTCAAAAAGATATTCCATGCCAAAGAAACAAAAAAAGAGCTGGAATAGCCATCTTAATATCAGGCAAAATAAGTTTTAACATAAAAACTGTTAAGAGAGACAAAGAGGGGCACTATATAATGATTAAGAGATCAATTCATAAGGAAGGTATAACTATTATAAACATATATGCACATAATTACAGGGCACTGGTTTATTTAAAAGATATGTTAAGGAACTTAAAGGGAGACTTAAACTCCAATACAATAGTATTGGGGGACTTCAATACTCCACTTTCTTTTTTTTTTTTTTTTGACAGGCAGAGTGGATAGTGAGAGAGAAAGGTCTTCCTTTTTGCCGTTGGTTCACCCTCCAATGGCCGCTGCAGCCAGCGCATCTCGCTGATCCGAAGCCAGGAGCCAGGTGCTTCTCCTGGTCTCCCATGCGGGTGCAGGGCCCAAGGACTTGGGCCATCCTCCACTGCACTCCCGGGCCACAGCAGAGAGCTGGCCTGGAAGAGGAGCAACCAGGACAGGATCCGGCGCCCCGACCGGGACTAGAACCCGGTGTGCCGGCGCCGCAAGGTAGAGGATTAGCCTGTTAAGCCACGGCGCCGGCCTCAATACTCCACTTTCAGCAATAGACAGATCAACCAGACAGATCAACAAGAAAACAGCAGATTTAATCGACACTATAGACCAAATGGATCTGACAGATATATACAGAACTTTTCATCCTACACTGAAAATAATACACATTCTTTCAGCAGTACATGGAACCTATTCTAGGATTGACCACTAGGCCATAAAGCAGGTTCAACAAAATCAAAAGAATTGAAACCATACCATGCATCTTCTCAGACCACAGTGGAATGATGCTGGAAATTAGCAACTCAGGAATCCCTAGAGCACATGCGAACACATGGATACTGAACAACATACTCCTGAATGAACAGTGTGTCATAGAAGAAACCAAAAGAGAAATCAAAAAATTTCTGGAGGTAAATGAGGATGACAACACAGCATACCAAAACTTATGGGGTACAGCAAAAGCAGTGTTAAGAGGAAAGTTTATAGCAATAGGTGCCTACATCAAGAAATTGGAAAGGCAACAAATAAATGAGCTTTTAATGCTTTCTAAAGATCTAGAAAAACTGCAGCAAACCATACCCAAACCTAGTAGGAGAAGAGAAATAATTAAAATTAGAGAAGAAATCAACAGAATTGAATAAAAAAATTACAAAGGATCAGTCAAATGAAGAGCTGGTTTTTGGAAAAGATAAACAAAATTGAAACACCATTGGCCCAACTAAAAAAAGGAGAGAAAAGACTCAAATCAATAAAATCAGATATTAAAAAGGGAATGTAACAACAGACACCACAGAAATAAAAAGAGTCATCAGAAATTACTACAAAAAGTTGTATGCCAGCAAACAGGGAAATCTATCAGAAATGGGTAGATTCCTGGAAACATGCAACCTACCTAAACTGAACCATGAACACATAGAAAACCTAAACATAACTGAGATAGAAATTGAATCAATATTAAAGGCTCTCCCAATAAAGAAAAGCCTAGGGCCAGATGGATTCACTGCTGAATTCTACCAGACATTTGAAGAAGAACTAACTCTAATTATTCTCAAACTATTCAGAAGAATCGAAAAAGAGGGAATCCTCCCAAATTCTTTCTATGAAGCTAACATCACCTTGAACCCTGAACTTTAAAAAGATGCAGCATTGAAAGAGAATTACAGACCAATATCCCTGATGAGCATAGATGCAAAAATCCTCAATAAAATTCTGGCCAATAAAATGCAACAATACATCAAAAAGATCATCTACCCAGACCAAGTTGGATTCATCCCTGGTATGCAGGGACGGTTCAACATGTGCAAATTAATCAATGTGATACACCACATTAACAAACTGCAGAAGAAAAATCATATGACTATCTCAATAGATGCAGAGAAAGCAATTGATAAAATACAACACCCTTTCATGATGAAAACTCTTAGCAAATTGGGTATGGAAGGAACATTCCTCAATACAATCAAAGCAATTTATGAAAAACCCATGCCCAGCAGCCTATTGAATGGGGAAAAGTTGGAAGCATTTCCACTGAGATCTGGTCGGGGCGCCAGATTCTGTCCCAGTTGCCCCTCTTCCAGGCCAGCTCTCTGCTTTGGCCCGGGAGTGCAGTGGATGATGGCCCAAGTCCTTGGGCCCTGCACCCGCATGGGAGACCAGGAGAAGCACCTGACTCCTGGCTTCAGATCAGCACAGTGTGCTGGCCACAGCGGCCACTGGGGGGTGAACCAACAACAACAACAAAAAGAAGACCTTTCTCTATGTCTCTCTCTCTCTCACTGTCCACTCTACCTGTCAAAAAAAAAAAAATCTCTGTGATGAGAATTACAAAATCTTGAAGAAAGAAATTGAAGAAGATATAAAGAAATGGAAAAATATTCCATGCTCATAGATTGGAAGAATCAACATCATCAAAATGTCCATTCTCCCAAAAGCAATTTATGAATTGCATGTGATACCAATCAAAATACCAAAGACATTCTTCTCAGATCTGGAAAAAATGATGCTGAAATTCATATGGAGGGACAGGAGAGCTCGAATAGCTAAAGCAATCTTTTACTCAAAAACAAAGCAGAAGACATCACAATACCAGATTTCAAGACATACTACAGGGCAGTTATAATCAAAACAGCATGGTACTGGTACTGAAACAGATGAATAGACCAATGGAACAGAATAGAAACACCAGAAATCAATCCAAACATCTACAGCGAACTTATATTTGATCAAGGATCTAAAACCAATTCCTAGAGCAAGGACAATCTATTCAACAAGTGCTGCTGGGAAAACTGGATCTCCACAGGCAGAAGCATGAAGCAAGACCCAAACCTTACACCTTATACAAAAATTCACTCAAAATGGATTAAATATCTAAATCTATGACCTGACACCATCAAATTATTAGAGAATATGGGATAAACCTTGCAAAATATAGGCACAGGCAAAGACTTCTTGGAAAAGACCCCAGAGGCACAGGCAGTCAAAGCCAAAATTAACATTTGGGATTACATCAAATTGAGAACTTTCTGTACTGCAAAAGAAACAGTCAGGAAAGTGAAGAGGCAGCCAACAGAATGGGAAAAAATATTTGCAAAGTCTGCAACTCATAAAGGTTTAATAACCAGAATCTAGAAAGAGATCAAGAAACTCCACAACAACAAAACAAACAGCCCACTTAAGAGATGGGCCAAGGACCTAAATAGACATTTTTCAAAAGAGGAAACCCAGGCTGGTGCCGTGGCTTAACAGGCTAATCCTCTGCCTTGCGGCGCCGGCACACCGAGTTCTGGTTCCAGTTGGGATGCCGGATTCTGTCCTGGTTGCCCCTCTTCCAGGCCAGCTCTCTGCTATGGCCCAGGAAGGCAGTGGAGGATGGCCCAAGTGCTTGGGCCCTGCACCCACATGGGAGACCAGGAGAAGCACCTGGCTCCTGGCTTCAGATCAGAGAGATGCGCTGGCCACAGTGGCCATTGGAGGATGAACCAACGGCAAAAAGGAAGACCTTTCTCTCTGTCTCTCTCTCTCTCACTATCCACTCTGCCTGTCAAAAAAAAAAAAAAGTGGAAATCCAAATGGCCAACAGGTACATGAAAAAATGTACACAATCACTAGCAATCAGGGAAATGCAAATCAAAACCACAATGAGGTTTCACCTTACCCCGGTTAGAATGGCTCACATACAGAAATCTACCAACAACAGATGCTGGTGAGGAGGTGGGGGAAAAGGGACACTAACCCACTGTTGGTGAGAATGAAAACTGGTAAAGCCACTAAGCAAGTCAGTTTGGAGATTCCTCAGAAATCTGAATATAACCCTACCATACAACCCAGCCATCCCACTCCTTGGAATTTACCCAAAGGAAATTAAATTGGCAAATAAAAAAGCCATCTGCACATTAATGTTTATTGCAGCTCAATTCACAATAGCTAAGACCTGGAATCAACCTAAATGCCCATCAACTGAAGACTGGATGAAGAAATTATGGGATATGTCCTCTATAGAATACTATATAGAAGTTAAAAAAAAAATGAAATCTGGAAAACATCATGCTGAGTGAATTAAGCCAGTCCCAAAGAGACAAATATCATATGTTCTCCCTGATTGGTGACAACTAACTGAGCACCTAAAAGGAAACATGTTGAAGTGAAATGGGCACTATGAGAAACAATGACTTGATCAGCCCTTGTCCTGACTGTCAAGGAACAACTTACTATTTTATTCCTTTTAGTATTTTTTTGTTCTAATACCATTGGTTGAACTCTTTAATTAACACACAATTATTCTTAGTCTTTTAAATTTAACTGAAAAGTGATCCCTGTTAAATATAAGAGTGGAAATAAGAGAAGGAGGAGATGTACAGTTCGGCACATGTTCAATTGGATTTACCCCTAATGGGAGAGTTAGAAATGTGCCATAGGATTCCTTTTCAATCCCATCAAGATGGCATGTACCAATGCCATCTCACTAGTCAAAGTGATCAGTTTCAGTTCACAATTGATCATAATGATAGGATTAAGAGTCAAAGGGATCACATAAACAAGACTAGTGTCTGCCAAGACTAATTAATAGAATTAAAAAGGACAGCACAATCCAACATGGGAAGCAGGATACACAGCAGACTCATAGAATGGCAGATGTCCTATATAGCACTCTGGCCTCAGAATCAGCCTTTAAGGCATTTGGATCTGGATAAAAAGTCCATGAGAATTTCTCAGGAATGGAAAGCCAAGACACTTTAAAAAATAAAAATAGGCCGGCGTCATGGCTCAACGGGCTAATCCTCCGCCTTGCGGCTCCAGCACACCAGGTTCTAGTCCCGGTTGGGGCACCGATCCTGTCCCGGTTGCCCCTCTTCCAGGCCAGCTCTCTGCTGTGGCCAGGGAGTGCAGTGGAGGATGGCCCAGGTCCTTGGGCCCTGCACCCCATGGGAGACCAGGAGAAGCACCTGGCTCCTGCCATCGGATCAGCGCGGTGCGCCGGCCGCAGCGCGCTACCGCGGCAGCCATTGGAGGGTGAACCAACGGCAAAAGGAAGACCTTTCTCTCTGTCTCTCTCTCTCACTGTCCACTCTGCCTGTCAAAAATAAAAAAAAAATAAATAAATAAAATAAAAATAAATAAATAAATAAAAAAACACCCTAAATGTAAGATCTCTGTGAATGAGGTCCCAGTGGAAAGAACGGGCCATCAAAGAAGGAGGTATCTTTCTCTGAAGGGAGGAGAGAACTTCCATTTTGACTATGGCTTTATCTAAATAAGATCAGAGTTGGTGAATTCAAGAGACTTCCATAGCCTTGGCAACTCATGACAAGAGCCTCGGGTGATTACTGACATCATAAATAAGAGTGTCAATTGTTAAAACAACAACAGAAGGCACTGTAAACTTAACTCCCCATGTAGAATCTCTGCCTTTAATGTGCTATATTATGTGAATTAACATTATAACTAGTACTCAAACAGTACTTTATACTTTGTGTTTCTGTGTGGGTTCAAACTGTTGAAATCTTTACTTAGCATATACTAAATTGATCTTCTGTATATAAAGATAATTGAAAATGAATCTTGATGTGAATGGGATGGGAGAGGGAGTGGGAGCTGGGATGGAAGTTTAAAAAATTGTAGCATCATTTAGAAAAACCACTATTCCTCAAGAGTATAGACCAGGTCTAAAAACAATAATCAATAAACAATAATCAAATTTCAATTTCACTCACATGCATTAAATTTTTTTCCTCTGTATATTAGTGGGAGGGAGAGACGGGGAGGAGGTATCATTATGCTCTTAAAACTGTTATACTAAACTGATCTTCTGTATATAAAGAGAATTGAAAATGAATCTTTACATGAATGGAAGGGGAGAGGGAGCGGGAAAGGGGAGGGTTGCGGGCGGGAGGGAAGTTATGGGAGGGGGGAAGCCATTGTAACCCATAAGCTATACTTTGGAAATTTATATTCATTAAATAAAAGTTTAATTAAAAAAAAAAAAACTGTATATGTGAAGCCAGTGCCATGGCTCACTAGGCTAATCTTCCACCTGCAGCACCAGCACGGCAGGTTCTAGTACCAATCGGGGCACCGGATTCTGTCCCGGTTGCTCCGCTTCCAGTCCTGCTCTCTGTTGTGGCCTGGGAAGACAGTGGAGGATGGCCCAGATCCTTGGGCCCTGCACCCTCATGGGAGACCAGGAGGAAGCACCAGGCTCCTGGCTTCAGATCGACGCAGTTTACAAGTCTCAACACACCTGCTGTAGCGGCCACTTGGGGGTGAACTAATGGAAAAAGGAAGACCTTTCTCTCTGTCTCTCTCTCTCTCTCTCTCTCTCACTAACTCTGCCTGCCAAAAAAAACAAAAAACAAACAAACAAACAAAAAAAACTGTATATGTGAAATACATAAAATTTGTTCCCTTTATATATTTTTATTTTTTATTTTTTATTTATTTATTTTTTTTATTTTTGACAGGCAGAGTGGACAGTGAGAGAGAGAGACAGAGAGAAAGGTCTTCCTTTTGCCGTTGGTTCACCCTCCAATGGCCGCCGCGGTAGCGCGCTGCGGCTGGCGCACCGCGCTGATCCGATGATAGGAGCCAGGTGCTTATCCTGGTCTCCCATGGGGTGCAGGGCCCAAGGACTTGGGCCATCCTCCACTGCACTCCCTGGCCACAGCAGAGAGCTGGCCTGGAAGAGGGGCAACCGGGACAGGATCCGTGCCCCGACCGGGACTAGAACCTGGTGTGCCGGCGCCGCAAGGCGGAGGATTAGCCTAGTGAGCCGCGGCGCCGGCCTGTTCCCTTTATATAAATAAAAAGCCAAAAATATAAAAAATTAAAGTGTAACAATAAAAAAGTAGCTTTGTGTTTTATCTTGATTATTTTACATGTGATTATTGAAAAAAAAGAGAAAGCCAGCTCTTAATTTCATTTATTTTTGTGCTTTTTAAATTTTAATTTTGTTTACTTCTTCTCTAATTTTTATTATTTATTTCCTCTAATAATTAGGGGTTTGTTTTGTTCTTGTTTTTCTAGGTCCTTGAAATGTATTGTTAGATTAATTACCAGATAGCTTTCCAATTTATTGATGCAATCATTAATTGAAATAAACTTTCTTCTTAACACTTCTTTTGAGGTATCCCATAAATTTTCATATGTTCTGTTGTCATCTTCACTTGTTTCTGTGAATTGTTTTATGTTTCTTTGGATTTCTTCTATGATCCACTGTTCATTCAAGTGCATGTTGTTCAGTATCCAGGTATTTGTATATTTTCTAGAGTTTTTAGGTTATTAATTTGCAGCTTCATTCCATTGTTGCCAGAAAAGATATGTGGTATGGTTTCAGTTTTTATTTTTAATTTGTTGATACTTCTTTATGGCCTAGCAAATGGTCTATCCTAGAGAACGTTTAACACACCGATGAAACAAATGTGATTTCTGTAGTTGTGAGGTATAATGTTCTATACACATTTGGCCCATAGTCTGATTTAGCTCTGTTGTTTCTTTGTTGATTTTTTTCCTAGCTCATCTTTCCATTGATGAAAGTGGGATGCTGAAGTTTCCCATTATTATTGTATTGGAGCATATGTCGCCTTTTAGATTCATTAAAATTTTGGTTTTTTAATGTTTATTAATTATTATTATGAAAGTCAGAGTTAGATACACAGAGAAAATAAGAGACAGAGAGAGAGGTTTTGCATCTGAGGGTTCACTCTTCAATTGGCCAAGATGGAAAAGGTAGAGCCAAGCCAAAGTGAGGAGCCAGGAGTTAGGAGCTTTATCTGGGTCTTCCACATGGGTGGCAGGGGCCCAAGCACTGGGGTCATCGTCCACTGCTTTCCCAAGCACATTAGCAGAGAGTTGACTCAGAAATGGAATAGCTGTGACATGAGTGACCATCCACATGGGTGCCAGCATCTCAGGCAGTGGCCCTCCCTCTAAGTCACAACGCAGGGCCCCATTAACATTTGTTTAAACAGCCAGGAGCTCTGGCTTTGACTGTTAGTCACACCTTCCTGTTGATTTGATCCCTTAGTCATTACATAATGCCCTTCTTTGTCTCTTTTAACAGTATTTGTCATTTTGATCTGATATTAGAATGGCTACTCCTGCTCACTTTTGTTGTCCATTTGCTTGGAATACCTTTTTCCATCTTTTCACATTCAGTCTGTGTATATCTTTGTCAGTGAGGTGGATTTCTTATAGGAAGCATATAGATGGATCTTGTTTTTTGAATCCATTCATCCAATCTGTATCTAACCTTATATTTACAGTTAAACTCCTGGTGGTGAAATTACTATATCAGTGAAATGCATAATTTTTATAGATATACTTAATTTGCCAACAAAGTTTTGTACTGATTTATACCTCCCCACATCCACAAAAATTCTCCGCTTTCTATACACATACCATGTTTAGCACCAGACAGTCCATATGATTGATTGAAATCAGTATCTATTTCCTTAGTTGTAAGTGAAGTTGAACATTTTTCATGATGTATTTGTGTTTATAATTCTTTTAATATATGTTCATATATCATGCTACTTTTTATTTTATTGATTTGTGTAATATTGGTTTTAATAACTTTTGTAAATGAAAGCAATTAGTGATTTATCTGTCATGGTCTTATCATTTTTCTGATTTTGACAGCCACTCCAAAAGTCACATATTTATCTAGATTTCTTTTAGAAATATTAGATTCATTTTTATATTAAAATATTTGACCTATGTGGACATGATTCTGAAGAGGGAAGTTTCCTTTATTTCTATTTTTCTTTATAATGACTATACAGTTGTCACTATTGAAAACAAGCCATCATTGTTAATATATACCTCATCAAATTCTTTCTTCAATACATATTAGTTTAAAACTTGATAAGGCATCATCCTAACACAATAGTGATTTTGAAGCACTGACACAATATAAAAAAGAGGTTTGCAGGTTTAAAAAATGTGTTGAGTCTAGGATAATTATTTCATAGTGGAGAAAATTTATAAAAGATATAGATTAAGATTAATTTTTGAAGAATATGAATATCAAGTATCAGTTTATAACAAGGAGAAAGGACAAGTGACAAGTTTCTCTAAACATGATAGGAGGCCTGTAAGCACATAGTGTCACATAGGTCAGATAACATGAGAAAGTGAAAACTGAGACAAAATCACTAAAACTGGCAAGAAAGCAGTTCAGACTCAGTTGCATGATCAAAATAAACATTAAAGATTAAAGGAGGAAATATGTAAATACATGATGTGTGAATTTACAGAGCATGCTTTCTAGAAGTTTAGGATGATAAAGAGAGACAGACGAAACAGTGCAAACTGATTATATTTTAAAGATTTTTTCAACCAGATCCAGATTTGTATAATTTTGAACTCAAAAGAGCAGTCAGAGGAGGTGTAGAAAGGAGGCTGTGAGCAACAACAAAGTTTGAGAGCAAGCAAAGAGGAACAGAAAGTCTTTCAGAACTCAAGAAGCATGGAAAATGCAATGTCACTATGATTTCGGGGAAAATAGGTGCAAGCTAGGACACAGTACAACTAGAAACATCTCATATTCTATAGTGCAAAGCTGTACATTTGGAGGACTTTAAAATAATCAATAAGAAAATTAGCTGAATTGCATTTAAATTGGTTTATATTTAATTTATATCTATTTTAAAATTATATTTATATTTAAGTTGGTTCAAGTTTGAATGAAAATAGAAATTGTAAGATTCAAAATATTTCAATAGAACTTCATGATTATCTAAAATTTTTGTAGTAAAAATGACATGGAAGTTAAGAAAAATCATTGTAGTATTGTAAATTAGGATTGAGACAAAAATAAGAGCATTGTTTAAATATATAGATGTTCTAATAACACAGGATACCAATTATGCAAAATCTACGTATATAAAATTCTTCAAATTCAAATGTTTAAAACACAAAATGAATAAAATTAAAATAATTGAATTTATTATGCATTTTCCATATATTCACAAGCAATAAATCATATATTTATGAAAAATAATTTTTGTTGGTAAATTTATTCAGGTCTCTTTATCTGTCAGGACCACTTATTATTCTTTATGAAATATTAATAGACTATTTCTTCCAAATGTATGTGTATGTGTGTGTGTCAGAAAAAAAATGATTTATTTTAAATATGTCCCAAAAAGGTCATATGGAAAAATGTGTGTTCCATAATAATATAGCATCCATCTTTTATCTAAAGTAACTTAAATGTGAATGGTGAGTTTCAGTTAATCTCAAGAAACCAACTCTAAGTAGATATTTCACTTTAGTCTTTAGTTATAATCTTAGATGAATAATTTAACATTCTCTATATTGTCCAGCAGCTATTTATTTTACATAGACTAGAATGACTTTACTGCAATATTTCTTGAAAATTTAAAGTAATGAAAGCTGATTTTATTGAAAATTTAAAGTAATTTTAAGAGTCCAAATTAGCAAACGTGTTAGTAGTCTTCTCATGATCTGGAATGACTTAAATCATTTTATTTGTATTTAAATACAACGGAAAATGAAAAAGAAATGTAGCAAGACAAGTGACCACTATATTTTTAAGAATTATTTTGCTTACAATCTGATTAAAGAAGCAAATCAATTAATGAGGAATTTGATAGCATTATTCCTTACTTTTGACAATAACTGTAAAAACCTTAAGCTGTTTCTGGAATTAGTTTTAGTTTTTCAACCTGTACAGATCAACACTGTGTATAAAATATACATGTGTACTTTTACATGTATTTTTTATTTCTCAATGCAAAGTTAATCTTTTTTGAAAAAACATTAAAGTGTGTCCAATTTGGGAGACCATTCGGTCTTACAATTTGTGAATCTGCTTGAAAAATATCATAGAAAAACTCAGAACATGTATATATGCAAAACATGACATCTTCATTTTCATAATTTTTGTTTGAATATAAAATATGCTCTATGTATTTTAGTATGTCAGTGTATCAAGTTTTAAATATAATATTACTTTAGTTCTTTTGTAACTTTTATGATATTCCGGTTTTTAATACAGAATACAAATCCCCTCTTTCACTCTTGAAGCAGCTTTCATATGGACATAGCAGAAGGGATGGCAGATGAACTAGAGTCTGCCTTTACTTCTACAGTTTCTCAAAACCCTTTTGTTTTCAAAATGAGTTTTGTTCTTTTTTAGTGCATACAGTGTTTATTTATTTGAGTGAAAAGCAGAGTGACAATGATGAGGCTGGGCCAGACTGAAGTTGGAATGCCATGTGGATCTGCCACACAGGTGGCAGGGACTTTGGGATTTTTGTGTTTGAGCCATCACCTGCTGCTTCCTAGGCTGCCCAAGAAGCTGGAATGGAAGATTAGCAACAACTTGAACCAGTACTCAGGTAAATGAGCAAAAAAATCATTTTCTAAAAGAAAGGTTGATAATACATTTCTCTAATTAAAAACCATCCTGGACCTTCCAGGAACTTAATATGCAAGTTCAGGTTTTTTTGATAAGGGATTTCCCACTTTCAATTTTAAATGTAATTAAATATTTCCATTCATATTATGTTAATATTGTAACACTTCATGTTCCCCACTGTTACTTCACTGTTGGGCTTTTTCATATCTGTCTTTGATCTTAAAGAGCTTCTGGTAGTAGAAGCTTAATGATTTGGAGTCAACCTTGACAAAAATCAGGAATGAAATATAATAAAATTTGAGACTAGATGGAAGGGTGAGAATAAATAAAAGGTAGAGCTATACACTTCCCTAAATAGTAAGCTCTTAGGAGTTCGTGGTTGAAGAGATTATGCTAAGAAAAGTACTAGAATTGCAGATGATATTCTCATGGTTATAAACTTCACAGGAGGCAAAAACCGCCTACTTCCAAACTGGGTCATAGATGCCAATGTGTAGAGGTGGGAAATACAGATAATGAGGACTAGAAAGAGGAAGTAATTCATTTCAGGAGTGCTCAGCTGTTCAAATTCTTTCTGACAGTTCCTATTCACCAATATCCAAACTAAAATCCCATTTGCTCTTATCTACAATAGACAAATGGAAGATATTGGCAGTAAGGAGACAGTTAAAGGAAGCCATCCAGATCATGAGGTGAGGTCTGGATACCTGCTCCAGGTATTTTTTTGAATTCCAGAAAATAATCTTTCAATTCAAACATCTAAGAGGAAAATTAACACAGTCTTAAAAATGGAGTTTGAAATAAAGACATTTTTCATATGGTGCAGATTAAATTAATAATCATGGATACAACAGGGAAAAATTGATGGGATACAAATAGAAAAGACAATGGGGTTATTATATATCCAGGGAAAATTTATGATCAATAATTTGTTAGTGTGATTTCCAGATTTCTAATCAGTAGCAGAAATGAGCTGACATTCTTCATTTTTTAAAATATTTTAAATATCATTGGATTGTTTGGCTTTCAAAAAGATCTAACATCTGGGGTAAATTGTTTCTCTGATACTTTAAGCTTTTTGAGTCTGCAATCTAAACTCTGTATTCAAATTTATATCGGCAACCCACATTTTTCAACAATGTACATGAGTTAATGCATTCATACTTTCTAGGGATACATCCTTATCCCTGAAAATATGAAAAGATTAAATGTGAATTCATAGCATCAGGAGTAAGTCATCATCAAATGGAAAGAGAATAAAAAACTGGAACAAGAGGAGTTCCTTAACATTGCATTCTACTGTCCATCAGTGAAAACTCAGCACAGATTTTATGCAGGGTACCTTTTTAGGAGTCATGCGATATAAAACATGCAACTCCTACTTTTAAATTATGTTGTTAATTACTTAATTCTTACTCCTATATATTTATCTTGACAGTTACAGTAATACCTGCTCTTTCTTCATCCACTTCTTTCCCTTGTAAGTCACCTGAGCTGTTACCATACCTGCTCAAAGATTTTTTTGATGGTTTCCCTTTGCCCTACATTGCTTACCTGTCTTCCAAGGTATTCCGATATGTGATTCTAGTCAACTTCTCTTGGTTGGAGAATGTTTCTGTTTTACATACACTGTATAAACATTCCTCCCATGTACATTACAGATAAATAATGCCCAAATATGCATTGTATAGTAATTGTATGACTTTTGCAGATATTCTCTTGACCTGACAGGCCTTTTGCCATTTACAAATGTGTTATATCTGTTATAAATGTGTTCTATCAAAGGCATATTAAAATGTCACCTCTTCCAGAAAATTTTTCCTGATCTTTTCCAAACACATAGGAAATATTTTATGTTCTGGACTCCAAAACTAAGCAATATACTATGGTTTTATTTCATTCTTCCCTTGCATTCTGTTTAATTACTTGCTTGTATCTCCACTCTATTTCAATTATTGTTCATTGTTTCCTTTATCAGTATAGACATCTTCCATTAAATACTATTTCAAATTTTTGTGGATAAAAATAACTTATCAATGAATAAATGTCTCGACCTCTAGGCAAGAGAGAGAAAGAGAGAATATCTTTCATCCAATGATTCACTCCACAGATGGCCGCAATGCCAAAGCTGGGCTAGGCTGAACCCAGGAGCTTCACATCGGTCTTCCATGTGGATGGCAAGGACCCCAGGTATTTGAGCCATCTTCCGTTGCTTTCCCAGGCACATTAGCAGGGAGCTTGATCGGAAGTGGAGCAGCCAGAACATAAACCAGCATGCATATTAGATGTGCACATTACAGGTGGCAGCTTAACCCACTATACCACAATACTGGCTCCCAAAAAATCTGACCTTGTGAAGCAGCCATAGTAAGTATGATAATAATGATGAACTTTTGATAAAGGTCTATATTTTGACAGTGCACTCAGTAATTTGCAACTGTCATGCAGCCTCATCCTCACATAATTTCTTGAAGACAATAGCATTGCCAGCTTCCTTTTGCAGAATGAGCAAATAAAAATAAATAAGCTTACTTGTCCCAGCTCATTTTTTATATTTTATTTATTTGACAGGTAGAGTTATAGACAGTGAGAGAGAGAGACAGAAAGGACTTCCTTCCGTTGGCTCACACCCAAAATGGCTGCTACAGCCTGAGCTGCACCAATCCAAAGCCAGGAGCCTTGTGCTTCCTCCTGGTCTCCTATATGGGTGCAGGGGCCCAAGCACTTGGGCCATCCTCCACTGCCTTCCCGGGCCACTGCGGAGAGCTGGACAGGAAAAGGAGCAACCGGGACTAGAACTCGGCGCACATATGGGATGCTGGCACCACATGGGATGCCAGCACCACAAGCAGAGGATTAACCAAGTGAGCCACGGCGCCGGTTCCTTTGTCCCAGTTCTTACTGTTACCAAGTATAAGAATCCAGATAATTTTTGGTGCCTTTTCTGATCATTTTTTATGTGTCCCTGTATCACTTCAAGGTAACAATTTAACTAATTACTATTTCAAGCAAGAACTTTTGAAGTGTTAATTTCTCTGTTCTAAGTGGTAGTTTAGGATTTTTTGTCTTCTCCAGAGTGATGTAGAATTTTCTATGAAAAATAACCCCATTTGTCTCCTATTTTATTTAAGAAATAATTATTTTTGCCCTCCAAAACTTTTTAACTCACCAACTGACTTTTTAAAATCATTTTCTAAATTAACATTGCTTACTCAATCACTAAAGATTAGATCCTGATTATTATATTTTAAAATCTATTCTCCTTCCTTTGATCTTCAAGTTTCTCTCAAAAAAGTGGATACATTTTTTCTACTTTTTGAATCACATGGTATATCTAGTATTAACAAAACAGCAATGCTATGGCTACTTGATCTTGATTAAGTCATTTTAGATTTGTTTTTTAAGCTAACTAGTGTCATAGTTCTCTCCAAAGCTCAAACTAGCACTCATTTTGATTATCCTTAACTTTTTTTAACCTTCAGAATATTTGTATTGTATTTCTGACATTTAAAGGAAGAACAAGGGCAATAATCCAAATAAATCTCTTTTGATGAGTCATAATTAAATCCCATTCAGTCCCATCCATTATTCCTTTCTTCCTTTTCTCAATCTTTGCTTCATAGACCTTTATTTTTATTTATGTCATAGGTTTATATTAGAGACTTTGGTTTGGTTTTAAAATCTGAATGTCATTTCCTTCTGTTAATATAAACAAAGTTATGATTTTTTAAAAATTTACATAAATGATGGTATCATCCTATTAAAATGAAATCCTAGTTGAGCTAAAGAATATCAAACTCCTCACGTACCCATATCCCAGATATGCAATGTACTAAGTCATTAACCTAAATTACCCATCTTTTCTGACCAAGGGTTTTCACATGTTAGTCTCAAAAAAAGTTACTTAAATTACTCTTTAACATGGAAATAACCTGGCTGCAACCTAGGATGGCAGCATGCATCTTTATCTGTAGCAAATTCATTTTATCATTATTTTTTAAATATTTATTTATTTATTTGAGAGGTAGAGTTACAAACAGAGAGAGGGAGACACAGAGAGAAAGGTCTTCTATCCACTGTTTCACTCTCCAAATGTGTGCAATGGCCACAGCTTTGCTGATCCAAAGCCAAGAGTCAGGAGCTTCTTCCAGATCTCCCAAGTGGGTGAAAGGAACCAAGTACTTGATCCATCGTCTATTGCTTTCCCAGGCCATAGCAGAGAGCTGGATCAGAAGACAAGCAGTCAGGACTCGAATAGACACCCATATGGAATTGCTGGCACCATAAGTAGAGGCTTAGCTCACTATGCCATAGCGTCAGCCCCAAGTATATCATTCTGATACAGAAGGGCCCTCAAGTAGACTTAAGATTGCATATTATTGCAGTAAAACACTTCTTACAAAGTTTTCCGTTTGCAAGAGCCAATTCTTAGCACATCTTCCATGGAAGCTCATATAATTTATTATTTTTAAGTGATTTTAGTGAGGCAATATTCATATATTGTAAGAGGCACCCATTGTAACAGTATGATTGAAGGACATACAGTAAAAATCATTTAATTAACATCACAATGCAATCTAGGATACGCCCATCATACAGTCTCAAAGGAGAGTAATTCCCTAAAAGAAAAAAAAATGTAGTAATTTATTATGATGCAATACTTCACAATATAGTTAACAAACATGAAAGTCAGCCAGCTCTTATGAATGCCTCCATGCACTTGTTCATAACCTATCCCTGTAATATACTTTTTCAATACCAAATTTTCTTCTCAAATTGTTTTCAAGTTTTTTTCTCCACAATTTAAAATTGTCAGGCTTGTATTTTACAATTTGCTATGCTATGTATTCCCCTTCCCATCTTTTCCAGTATGGAAGTATAAATTGTATAGTGGCATTTATAGACTTTTGTTTTATGTACAAATTTGAAAGTGCACTATTACAACATTGGTTTTGTGCACAAGGATTGTGCATGTGTGTAAAGTCGTTGAGATTTTCTAAATAAATAAAGAATGTATGCTTTTATACATATGCCTTTGTGAAAGATAAAATTCCTCAAGATCTCAGTTCCTGGGAAAACTAAATATGCAGTGGTGACCCATTATGATTTTTGATTTTACTCATCAAAATATTTAGGGTATCTGTCAAGGTATTGTAGAGGACCCCAGTTGTAAATATGGGTGCATGAAATTACCAAACACAGAGACCTACTTGTGAATATTGTCTCTCTGCTCACAACTATTAAACTAATGATTCATACCAGCATACCTGAAGGTTTATACTTGCAAATATATGCATGTTATTTTGCCTATTTTGTTGTATAAAGTACTCTGTCATATTTTCATGTTTCTGCAATAACTCCCCATTAAGTATAAAAATTGTTGTTTGAAAAATTTTACTTTTTTACCAAAATTTCCTTTTCAAGATTTCAACCTATTTGGATTTTAGACATTAGGAATTTGACCTTTCAGAATTTATTCATTAGAGACTTTGCATCTTTCAAGATTATGTACTGAAACCTAGAGGGAAGAAGCCATAGATTGGGTGGAGCAAAAAGTGAGATTGAGTCTCTGGCAAGTCCACAAGAACATTCTCGCTTCTGACACAAATTGCAAATTCAGGAGTCCCCAAGGCCACCCTTAGGTGTAAGAAACTCATAAAAAAGTCTGGTAAAGTATCAAGATATAAAAATTAACATGAAAATCAATAGCTTTTGTATACACAGACAATGCAATGACTGAGAAAGAACTTGTAAGGTCAGTACCATTCACAATAGTTGCAAAAAATTAAATACCGCGGAATACATTTAATCAAGGAGGTGAAAGTTCTCTATGATGAAATTTTTTTTAAAAAATTAAAGAAAGAAATAGAAAAAGACAAAAATGGAAAAATCTTCCATATTCGTGGATTTGAAAAATCAATATCATTAAAATGTTCATATTACCAAAAGCAATTTACAGGTTCAATGCAATCCTAATCAAAATGCCAACAACATTCTTCTCAGATATAGAAAAAAAAATGATGCTGAAATTCATATGGAAACATAGGAGACCCCAAAGAGCTTAAACAATCTTATATAACAAAAACAAAGCCAGAAGCATCACAATATCAGATTTCAATACATACCACAGGCCATTTATAATCAAAACAGCCTAGTACTGGCAGAAAAATAGATATATAGACCAATGGAACGGAATAGAAATTCCTGAAATCAATCTATGTATCTACAACCAACTAATCTTTGACAAACGTGCTAAAATCAATCCCTGGAGAAAGGACAATCTCTTCAACAAATGGTGCTGGGGAAAATTGGACCGCTAAATGTAGAAATAAAAACAAGACCCCTACCTTACACCTTATCCAAAAATAACCTCAAAATAGATCAAGGCCTTTCAGATAAATAAATAATTAAAACATAAACACTAGATTAGTTAAATTATGGAATATAAATATCAAAAGCAGTAACATACACCAAGAAATAAACACTTTTAAGATATATGATGATTTTGAAAAAATTTATGACACTTCATAGAAAGAATTTGGGAGGATTCCCTCTTTTTCGATTGCTCTGAATAGTTCGAGAAGAATTGGAGTTAGTTCTTCTCTAAATGTCTGGTAGAACTCAGCAGTGAATCCACCTGGCCCTGGGCTTTTCTTTGTTGGGAGGGCCTTTATTACTGTTTCAATTTCTGTGTCAGTTATGCACATAAGATGACACCCATGATGATGAAATTTGCATGCATTTAAAATTGTATCATAATGTTTTAACTAAATAATAGGTTACATTTATCAATTAAAAGAATTATATGCAAGTAGGTTGCAGAAAGCTGATGAAATTTCTTGAGGAAGAAAGTATGTTGTTATAGGCAATCTTCCTCTTTGTTTTCCTAAACTTGTGTACTTCATCTCCATCTCATTGGTTACAAAAATACTGATCTAACTCTAGGATAGACAGAATGAAAAGGAAAAAAGGACAAAAGCAAAAGACAGGTGCTAGTTAGACTTTCCTCCTTACTATACAAACTATGAATTATTAGAAGCTCCTTCTTAATAGACATCAGCTTCATCTTGTTGGATGTAATAGGGTCACATAACTTCCCCCAGCTGCAAAGAAGTCTAGAAATGCAAGCATTTTCCTTAGGTACATTGTCCTGAATAAAACCAGCATATAAGATACTAAATAGAGAACAAGAAAGGTCTGTCAAATTTTTCCATAATATTTGCACCCATTTTAGTAATGATGTGAATCAAATGTGACATGATCTGAGCTTAATAAACAAATATTTCTTATCTACCATTTCATAAAGATATTAGTAAAAAGAAAAATATTTCCAACAGTATATGTTGAGGTATCAATTAGTCAAATGTGTAGGATTTAATTTTATTAAAATGTATGTATTCTTACTTGATTTCAAATGGCTTTGTTTTTTAATTTTTTAATTTTTTTTCTGTTTAGACATTTTATCAAAATACAGTAACACAACAGAAATGCCATGTGTACAGGTAAATGTAATTTTTGTCATCTGATCACACAATATCCAACACCCAAATTAAGAATAAAACACTACTAATATCACAAGAGTCCTCACAATTCCCTTCTCCCCTCCATTTATTTAAAATGGGAAATAAGAATACATTTTCTTTCACTTGGTGTGATACAGTTAAGCAATATTTATAACTATATACCAAGTGATATGATCAACACCAGTTTTATACACTCTTTATATTTTTCTTACCACAAATAAGAGAAAAAATTTGGGGGGATCTCGTTGACTTCACTTAGCCTAATCATTGTATCCATTTTGTTGCAAATGTCAGACTTTCATTATTTTTTATGGCTAATACTAATCATGTGTATATGCCACATTTTCTTTATCTAGTCATCAGTTCATGGACAACTGGGTCTGCTGCATATCTTAGCTATTGTGAATTGACCCGCAATAAACATGGGAATGCAGGTAATTCTTTCATATGCTGATTTTTTTCCCTTTTGATATATTTCCAGAAGTGGGATAATTGAGTTGTCTGGTAGATCTATATTTAGTTATCTGAGGAATTCCAATACTGTTTTCCATAGTGGTTGTACCAATTTACCTTCAAACAGTATATTAGGGCACTTTTTTTTTTTCACACATTCCTACCAGCATTTCTTATTTTTTGATTTTTAAATGACAGCCATTCTAACTGGAGTGAGGTGAAACCTCATTGTTGTTTTTATTTGCATTTCATTATTGGCTAGTGATCCTGAGCATTTTTTCCTGTGTCTGCTAATCATTTGTATTTCATCTTTTGAAAAATGCCTGTTTATATCCTTTGCCCATTTCCTAAGTGAATTATTTGTTTTGTTATTGTTGAGCTTCTTGAGCTCCTTATATAGTCTGGACATTACTCCTTTATCAGAAATATAGTTTCCAAATATGTTCTCCCATTCCAGTCACTGCCTCTTCATTTCGTTAATTATTTATTTGTCTATTCTGCATTTATTTCCTGTGCTTCTGGGGTCTTAGCTAAGAAGTCTTTGCCCAGACCAATGTCTCACAGTCAGTGCCCTATATTTTACTCCAGTAATCTGATGGTTTCTGGTTTAAGTTTAGATCTTTAATTCATTGTGTGTTGATTTTTATAAAGGTGTAAGGTAAGGAATCTTGTTTCAAACTTCTGCATAAGAACTTCAGATTTCTCAGCACCATTTATTGAATAGACTGCTGTTCTCCAGAAAATTATTTTAGCTTGTCTGTATAAGATTAGTTGGCTGTAGATGCATGTATTCATTTCTGGGATTTCTATTCTGTTCCATTTTTCTACCTGTCAATTTCTATGTGAATTCTAGGCTTTGTTAATTATAACAGCCCTGTAGTATGTCTTGAAATCTGTTATTGTATTGCCTTGGGCTTCATGTTTATTGTTTAAGATTGCTTTGGCTATTTGGGATCTTTTTTGCTTTCATGTGGATTTTGGAATTTTATTTCCTTGATCTGTAAGAATGTATTTTGTATGTTGATTGGGATCACAATAAATCTATAAATTGCTTTGGGTAGTATGAAATTTTTGATGATGTTAATTCTAATCCTTGAACATATTCCATTTTTTATGTTTCTATGTATTCTCCTTCTGTCAAAACTGCCTGTGGCAGGGGCTGTGGCAACCTCCTTCCAGCTTACCTGGTGGGATGGCACTTCTCTGCTGGCTGTTGGCTACCTAGATGCAGGAGTGGCTGATGGCACACAATGATGTCAGTGTGTCTGTCCTCTCATCACTGCCCTACATAGGCTTTGTTCTGTCCACTCTTCAAGGAAAGTTTCTCCATCAGTCCTCTGGAATGTGGTTATTCCTTTCTTTTTCTGGTATCCTTCTGTGGCTGAGATCAGTGTGGTTTCCCGCTATTCAGCCATCTTGGATTCCCCTCAGATAGCTTGCTTTTGATATCAAGAAAGATTTATTGACAATATTTTGTAACAAAATTTATAACAAACACTGGAAAACATCAGAGATCTTTTTATAGATTTTTTTTTGTATTTTTTTTTTGTATTATTGCAGTTTATAATGCGACCTAAAAGACCACTTTCAAACTTACTTTCCAGAGTGAACTGAAACAAAATTAGATAAAAGTCATGCTATGTATTATATGGTAATTTTAATTTTAATGTCTTTTGAATTACAACTCAAATAATGCCAAATATAGCTTTTATACGAAACTTTTTTTTCTTTCTGTGTGCATAACAATCATTAAAGGACTAGCATTTTAATTAAGTACAAATATTTGGATTGCTGACTTTTTTCCCATATATTTACTTCAGTAAAACTTCCTAAACCATGACTTAATGAACAGTGAAGGTAACTAAGTATATTTTAAAAACATATTTCTATTCTGGAAGAACACTAGGCTTACAGAAAAGTTGAAAATGTACTAAAACTAATTCCTATATGCCTCATACCCAGTATCTCAATTCTTACATTATTATATTACATTTGTCAAAACTAAGAAAATGACCTTAACACATTACTACTGTATAAACTCTAGATTTTATTTATATTTCACAATTTTTTTTTCACTTATGTCCTCTTCCTCTTTCAGGACTCAATTCATGGTATTGAAGTAGGCAGGCATACAGGTTAAAATACATTAGGTTTGTGAGCTGAAAGACCACCTTTTTGCCATGCCCTGTGTGACCTCACGCTCTGATACCTTTGCCACACCCCTGTGTGACCTCATGCCCCTACCTGGCCACACCTGGATGCCCACCAGCCAATCAGGTTAATTAACCACTCCCCTTGGGAAGTAGGTTAAAAGCCTAGGACACTGTGAGTCCCGGCCTTCTCTTCTTTGTCCTGGCCTCTAGTCAGGAGGGGGCTGGCTGTAGCCCTGTACCCCCAGTGTGCGTGACCTTTGGGCCACCTGCCCTAGGCTTCCTGGCCTAGATGCTCCTCCACGTGGCTGGTTCCTGGTGCTCAATATGAACCCACATTTACCTCTCTTAGATAAAGCTTTCACTCTCCTATGCATCTTTCTCACAAAAAAAAAAGCTTAAAATGTACAATGCTGCCTCGTTTATTTATGCCAGTATTTAGAATTCTTCTCTAAATATTAGGCAAGAACCCTCACAGGCTTATTAATATTGGGGGTTTATTAATAAGCATATGGTGATATTGTATGGCACCCCAGATTCTGGTAACATATGTGATACCCCAGATGGGAATTCTGGGGAACTTTCAGGGGCCACATTTTGATATATATTTTAGGGTCATTTCTGATATCATATGGCGACCCAGATGAGACATTTAACATGTAAATTTTTAAGAAGAGACTTCTAACACGTGGAATTTTTAAGATTTTAAAACTAGGCAGCATGGTGGGAGCGGACTTCCTGTGGCTTCTGACCCTCTCTCTGCCTGAATCCTTCCCCTGCCCCATCTGGGATGGTGCTTTCCCTGCGCACCCAGTCATGGGAACAGGGCCCGCTCTGGTGGAGATGCACTCACGGACAACGCTGGGGAAGGTGCGTCACTTTCTTCAGCCCTGGTGCTGGTCACAAGGCGAGGATAGGATGGCCAGACCTGTGGTACAAAGTGGCCTCAGACCTGGACCCTACAGGTACCCTGGATCTGGCCTCTTTAAGGGGCCACATTTTAATATATTTTAGGGGTCATTTCTGATATCAGTATCATACTGCATTTAATTGTGATTTGCTTTTTTCTTTTTCTTTTATTTAAATTTTGTTGTTGAACTTGGAAAGCTGATTTAATTTTTTTTCTTTTTTGATTTATTTTACTACTTAGTTGAAAGGCTTAGTTATAGGAGTAGCGGGGAGAGACTGAGACAGAGATAGAGAGATCTTCCATTCACTGGTTCACTTCCCAGATGGCTGCAATGGCCAGGGCTAGGCCAGGCCTGGCCGAAACCATGACTCAGGATCTTCTTTTGGAACTCTCAGCTGGGTGCAGGGGCCTAAGGACTTGTGCCATCTTCTGTTGTTTTCCCAGTTGCATTACCAGGGAGATAGATTGGAAGTGGAGCAGCCAGGAATGGAGCCAATGCCACTATGGAATGTCGGCATTGCAAATGGAGGCTTAATCCTTTGTGTCACAATGCCTGCTCTGCATTCAATTGTTATGTCTCCTGACTCCCTTTTGGCATGCCACATTTTCTCAGGATTTTTTGTTTGTTTATTTGCTTTTCATGGTTCTTGACAATACTAAGGATCATTTGTGTGTCCTGTAGAATGTTCCCAATCTGCATTTATTTTATACTTTTCTTTTTTTTAATACCATTTTTATTTAACTATTTGTAAGGCAGAGTTAAGAGAGCATAGAGAGAAAGGAAGAGAGAGAATCTTCCATCCACTGGTTCACTCCCCAAATGGCCACAAGGGCCATGGCTGAGCCAGTTGCAAGCCAGGAGCCAAGAGCTTACTTCATGTCTCCCACATGGGTGTCAGGGTCCCAAAGACTTGGGCCATCTTCCACTGATCTCCCAGGCACATTAGCAGGGAGCTGGATTGGAAGTGGAACAGCAGGGACTTGAACCAGTGCCCATATGGGATGCCGGCGCTTCAGGCAACAGCTTTACAAGCTATGCCACAGCATCTGCCCCTGACAATTTTCTTTTTTTTTTTTTTTAAGATTTATTTATTTATTTGCAAGTCAGAGTTACACAGAGAGAGGAGAGGCAGAGAGAGAGAGAGAGGTCTTCCATCAGATGATTCACTCCCCAACTGGCTACAACGGCCGGAGCTACACCGATCAGAAGCCAGGAGCCAAGAGCTTCTTCCGGTGTCCCATGCAAGTACAGGGGCTCAAGGACTTGGGCCATCTTCCACTGCCTTCCTAGGCCATAACAGTGAGCTGGATCAGAAGAGGAGCAGCCGGGTCTTAAACTGGTGCCCATATGGGATGCCAACTTTTCAGGCCAGGGCGTTAACCCACTGTGCCACAGCACTGGCCCCCTGATATTTTTCTTATGTTTAGTCTAGTGTGTGGGTTTTTGAGGAAGAACAACACAGAGAATAAGAGCTTTTCACATTACAACACATTGCAGTAGATGCCATCCATAAGAAATCACTAATGCTACGTTTTAACACTTGGATAAAGTAGTGTTTGCTAGCATTACTACTTTTGCCATTTCCCTATTCTACTTTTTAAAGTAAGTTTAGCTTACCATCCTAGAGAGTACTGTGTTTAACTATACGTATAATTTAGCATTCTCCTGTAATGAAGATTTGTATTTTCTTCCCCCCTCCTATATGTATTCATAGTAAATGTCTTTTTGCTGGCAAAAAAATTCTCTATCCAATGTAGCATGCAATATGATAAATTTGGAGAATTACTTTAGACTAGTCCATGGCATAGCAGTCAAATTTTGCTAGAGAAGTGAAAAATACACACACATATACACGTGTCCCTTTATGTCTATTTACAAATATATATTGAAAGAAAGATTTTGAGGAATTCACTTTGTAATCTTGGGGGTTGGAAAAAATGAAATAGATCAGAGGGGTGGGTCTGAAGCTTGTCAGCAAGACTGATTGTTGCAGTTTTGAGGCTTAATTTCTTCTTCCCTGGGAAACCTGAGTTTTTGCTTTGAAAGCCAGCCTTTCAATTCATTGAATGAGGCCCACTCACATTGAAAAGGGTAATACATTTACTTGAAGTCAGCTGATTGTAGATGTTAACCATATTGACAAAATATCTCCACAGCAATTTCTAGATTTGTGTTCATGTGTAACTGGGTACACATAAAACTGGCCATCACATGGGCTATGGATTAAGTTTATGTTGACACAAAGGAAGACACTGGTGCTAATTCTGTGCTTTGTTTTTGTTTTCTAAAGTGAATTTAAAACAAGCTTATTTCCTGTTATTTGCCTTTTTAAACAATTACAGATAAATTAATCAAAAATGTAGATGATGTAGATGTGTATGATTACCTGGATAGATTAACCTCAGTTATTTTCTGGTAAAGAGAAAGAATAGAAAGGAACAAATGTCACACCCAAGGCGGAAGTTTTGTTTTATGCTAGTCCCGGTTCTTCCAAAGCACAACCTGTCACAGAAACTGTGTGCAGTCTATTTGGAAAGGGAAGCCTAAGACGCCGCAGAGAGGGACTGGTGAGTAAGTAGGCAGAAGTAAGAACAAATCATGTATCCACCGAGGTGGCCAGTGTTGAAATGGACATTTCCCCTCAGAAAATCTTAAAGAATGCTTCTCAGAATCTACTTCCATTTCCCACTGGTCTAAGGTAGGTACCACGTAACAAGATTCCATTTATGTGAAAATCTCCACTTCTGCATCAGGCTGGAACAGAACTTGAGAAGGCTTGCGCAGGAACAGGGGAGGGGCCGTTAAATTATACCTGCAAGAAGCTAGCCCAGCCTGCTGGGAATTGGTAGTTGGAGAGGTGGCCCACAGAGCAGAGGTGAGGATGTGCAAAAGAGGTGTCCATACATCCTCCTAGGACATATGATCGTGGATGATAAAACCTTCCTATTGCCTACTCCAACATCAGTAGAAAAATTATACCAAAATTGTATTTATTTCCTTGTTGGCTTTAGCAGACTCTTAGGACTAGAACAGATATTGAATGACTGGAGAGCACCATTTGTCAAATGTTTAAAATAGTGGACTAATTTTCTCCTAGACCTTTGAAGATCCATTTTACCGTGGAATGTGGCTTTCTAATTGAGGCTCCCGGACTCTAGACTCTCCCATCCAATACTTAACTGCATTCCTTTGTGAACAAATCTTTTTATTTCATTTCTTTTGAACAAATTAATGCATCTTACTACTGTGGTTTTTGTAACGTTAGAACTAATTTTGAGCCTTAGCACACTGCTTTCTCCATTTGGAATATGTCCAGAACATACTTATGAACTTATACTGTTCCTCTCTCTGAAGCAGAAATAATTAATTTTATTTTGCTGAAACCATGGTATATTGAATCAAAACATCTCAAAATGTTAAAATTTCAAAACCATATTCTTCTTCACTTGACATTTTGCACATAAACCATTGGTAACAAATATATCCTGCAGATGAGAATTTAATTCAATAATTTTAAAATTTCATTCAAAAACATGCTTAACTCTTTTGTTTTTTATTTTTAACAATTTTAAATATTTTGTCATATTTATTTGATAAGTTATATATTATGTATGTATACAGATACAATACTATTTACCTTGAAGGCAAGGGTGGATATATACTATCACACAATGTGGGATTCATTACATAGGTTATTAATTGAGGAAAGACAGATTTATTATTATGTAAGGAGACTAATTCAATGAGGACATTTATAAATACATATAAAACAATGTGGCATCCATACATTTCATATTACATATGAGAGAAAATATGCTATTTGTTTTTATGTGTCTGGACTGGAAATACTTTTTTTTTTTTTTTCTGACAGAGGCAGATGTCTGGTGTAGTGACATGCTTGCGTCCCATGTCCCAGTGCCTGAGTTCACTTCCTGGCTTCCATTTCTGATCCCAGCTTTCTGCTGAGGCATACCCTGAGAGGTAACAGTTGATGGCTCCAGTTGGTGGGTCCCTGTTACTCACATAAAAGACCCAGGTTGAGCTTCTGGCTCTTGGCTTCAGACCAGAGCAGTCCCAGTTGTTACAGGGATTTGAGAAATGAAACAGGAGATAATGAGATATTTCTGTCTTTCTCCCTCCACTTATCAAATAAATGCATAAATAAATATTATATTTTCTGTTACCAATAATAGTTTAAATTAATGTAACCATATATATGATTAACATGTAATGGTGATTAGGAAAAATTTCTTTGAGTCAGATTCATACATTGCCGCAAAAATGTAAATTAAAATGTGTACTTTTGTCTATCTCTTCCAGTGGGAAAAATTTCCTTCATTTATGTTTAATTATATTTGCCGGATTTCTCTGAGTTTAATAAAAACAATTGCAAAATTCCTGAAAGTTGTCAGAATTTCGGATCAATGACTAATCAATACAAGTCTATTGCATGCCTACCATATGTCAAACATTGTGCTTAGGGGCCAGTGCTGTGGCGTAGTGGGTAAGGCTGCTGCGTGCAGTGTCAGCATCCCATATGGGCGCTGGCTGATCCATTTCCTATCCAGCTCTCTGCTATGGCCTGGTAATATAGTAGAAGATGGCCCAAGTGCTTGGACCTCTGCACTTATATGGGAGACTCAGAAGAAGCTCCTGGCTCCTGGCTTCGGATCAGCGCAACTCTGGCCATTGTGGCCAACTGGGAAGTGAACCAGCGGATGGAAGACCTCTCTCTCTCTCTCTTACTCTTGCTCTCGCTCTCGCTCTCTTCCTCTCTTCCTCTCTCTCCTCTCTCTCCTTCTCTCTCTCTGTCTCTCTGCCTCTCCTTCTCTCTCTGTGTAACTTTGACTTTCAAATAAATAAATCTTAAAAAAAAAAAAAAAACATTGTGCTTAGTGATTTATGCATGCTACTTCATGCTGTCCTTACCGAAGTCCAGCCAACAGATGATGATACTGAGGCTTGAATAGTAATCTAATTCATCAAGGACTGCAGAATCAGTTATAAAAGTAAAATAAAGTTTGTCTATCTCCTTAGTTAGTATGGCAATCCTATTTTCTGAGATCTTGCTGAGGCTGGAACAGAACTAGCATTATTTTTTATTTCAGCTTTGCACACAACATCTCCTCTACTTTGATCCTTTGTATAGTTCTGACATTAGGTATTTCAAACAGTACAGCTTTGCCAACAGTTTATAACTTTCTTCCTCACAACCTCAATGTCTCCCTTAATTTAAATACAGAATTTCTTTTTTACTACTGTGAAAAAAAATGTGTTTTTGTCTTCCTATCAAATACTAGCACCACCACCACCCACTATTTCTTTACTGCTTCTTTTTCTTCTATTACACATTGTGGTAAATCCTTCTCTTGCCTATAAACTTAATTCCTCACTCCCCTTTAGTTCCAACTCTTCCACATAAAAACATACTTAAATGTCTTCTGTTCTTTTTAGTTCTTTAAAACCAATAACATTATTTAAGAACTTTTTTTTTTTTAACTTTTCATGATTGAATTGGTACTGGGAAGGAGACTCAGCTTTTAGAATAAGATATCTGGGGCCCCACTAGGTAGACCTGGTAAGAGTAGAGGCCAGAATAATCTGCCTAAACAGACAATAACCACAAAATATATGGGATTTAAAGTTAACAGAAGGAAGGATATGGGTATTTCAGATTGAGAGAAATGAATGGGCAAAGTAAAAATGGCCCTGGTAAGTCCAATGAGTTGTAAAATTATTAACATTAACTAGCTGAGAGACTTGGACGTAGGTCACCAAGAGCTTGAAATTTCTTCCTGGTGGGGAATTTAAACTAAAATATTTGGAATGGCTATGCTAGGTCCTCAATGATGGGATAAGAAATGAATAGTGTTTCTGAAAAATGTTCCAGCGGAGAGTGAGACGTAACTGCAGTGAAGAACATCGAGATACATAAACACTGAATGATATATGCAATAATCCAACCAACATCAAGGCTCAGGCTCATAAATGTTGGAATAAAGACGAAGATTTTTCTGAAAAAATGCCATAGTGGAAATATAAGGACAATAAAATAGCTACACTGATAATGGGTAGAGTGGTATAGAAGCAAGATGTATAAAAGATAATTTCAAAATTTCCAGGATGATAAAACTAGAGATTGATAGTCCTTCTGCTATAGTATAATTTTGTAGCAAAAGATCAAAGAAAAGTGCTTACTATCATATTCCTGAAAGCTAAAATATTTCTCAACTTTTTGAATGGAAAGATCACTTATATTTTTAATTGAAATTTAGGAGCATATGCATTTAAATGTTGAATCAATTTCAGGTTGGAAAACATTTGCAATGTATTTAATTTGTATAAATCCTTTGTATAGTCAAATAGTTGGTTTTCTGTCGCTGTTTCAGTAGCTTCCAGGTAATCTTTAAATATCAGTCTCATTTTCTAGATACCAACTCTTTGCTTTCAAATAAACATTTAGTTTTGCTTAGGAAATTATTCCTAGAATAAAAAAGAAAATCTGCTGTATCTTAATTCCTAGTCAAAAAAGAAAATCCGCTATATCTTAATATCTGCTACTCAGATATTTCCCTTTTTAGTTGAAATTGTATTTTGGATATCAATTCTAATGCTTTTTCCTACCCTCTACATATAGGCAGAATTTAAGTTTTAATTATGTGATTAATAGATGAGCATATCACATACATGGTGTGGACTTATCTACTAACTGTTAGATCCACCAGGAATTTCTTCTTATTTTTGATTGGGTACCATTTAGGACTTTTCCTTGCTAACACTCATCCCTGTGTGACGCATTGGGCATCTAAGAAGTGTTAGTACTAGGAACCTATGATGAATGTTATTATACTAGTAGGTATAAAGTAAATAGGTGCATGATGCAATTTCTGATCATGGGACCTGCTTTGATGACAAAATTATGCACTATGATAGATGATAGAGCCCAAATTACAGAGGAATGGTCAGTGAAACCTGTCTGAAGATATAAATTTTGAGAGAAAACTTGAATAAAAGTGCTAATGATACCAAAAGCCGAGTTGAGTATCCCAGGCAGAGGTCTGTGTTGTGGCACAGTGGGGTTAAGTTACCCCCTGAAACGCTGGTATCCAGTACAGGTGCTGGTTCAAATGTTGACTGTTCCAATACTGATGTAGCTCACTGCTAATGTACCTGGAGAAACAACAGATGGTGACCCAAGTATTTGGGTCCTTGCCATTCACATGAGAGGCATGGGTAGAGTTCCAATCTGACCAACTTGCTGTTGCAGCCATTAAGGAATGAACCAAAGGATGGGAGCTCTTTTTTTTCTCTCTCTCTCCCTCCCTCCCTTCCCCTCTCTCTTTCTCTCTCTCTGACTCTGCTTATAAAATAAGAAAAGAAATCTTTTTTAAAAATAGTTTTCCATAGCACAGGAAGTAACACTTAAATAATAAGACAATAAATTAATAAAATAATACATAAGGATATATTTTTGTGATCTTGGATTTTGCAAAAAGATTCCTAAATAACACCATAAACACAATCAAGATTTTTCAGGAGACAATGATAAATGACTGCAGTTCTAGACACAGTAATACTGGCTGAAATATACAGTAATCCTACTGATATCATGGCTCCAAAGGAAAAATAAATAGATAAATCATAATCATCAAAATTAAAAAACTAGTGGGGTTGGTGTTGTGTTGTAGCAAGTAACTGCTGTCACCTGCAGCAACGCCATCCCATATGGGTGCCAGTTCCAGTCCCTGCTCCACTTCTCATCCGGTTCCCTTCTAACGGCCTGGAAAAAGCAGCTAAAGATGTCTCAAGTATTTGGGCCCCGCTACCCATGTAGGAGATTTAAATGAAGTTCCTGGTTCCTGGCTTTGGTATGGCTCAGCCCTATCCATTGCAGCCATCTAGGGAGTGAATCAATGGACGGGCGATATCTGTTTATCCCTCTCTCTCTCTCTCTCTCTCAGCCTCTACCTCTCTATAACTCTTTCAAATAAATAAAAATTTAAAAAAGATCATGTCTTCCCTAAGGCAGTCATTGAAAAAAAAGCCAAAAGTTTAAAAATTATTGTGCATTAAAGGACATCATCAAAAAAGTGAAAAATCAACAATGTAAAATGGGATCAAATATCAGCAAATAATATTAAGAGACTATGTCTGGAATATATAAAAATTTGCAAGAACTCAATAATAAAAATACAAATAATCCAGTTAATATTTGCAAAGGATCTGAATAAAGCTTGTCACCAAAGATAAAACATGGCTCGCAAGCAAGTACTTCAAAAGATGTTTAACATCATCAGTAATCAAGGAAACATGAATCAAAACCCCAATGAGTTATCACTTTACATATTCTGCTTGCGGATGCAACAAAAATATTATTTAAATGTTATAAAAATAGAAATTTATCTCACAGAGCTGGGTGCTAGGAAGCTCAAGACAAAGGTACAAGCAGATTTAGTGCCTGAGAAGGCCAGTGCCTTCTTTCTGTGTCCTCACAGGTTGAAAGTGGTAATCTATCTATCTGGGTTCTCTTTTATAAGGGCACTGATTCCATTCAGGAGAGCAGGGCTGCCATGATCTAATCATTCAGAGATGAGTTCACTTCCTAACATTATCACTTTGGTAGCTACGATTTCAACATATGGCTCTGGGGGAAACACAAATATTCAGACCACAAAAGATTGCTCTAATTAGAAGATCAGATAATAAATATTGGTGAGGAAGTAGAGAGACTGGAATCATAATATACTTCTTGTGAGAACATAAAATGTTACAAATTCTTTAGAAAACAGATTAGATTCATAGATGTTAAAACAATTAAACATGCTGCTATCACATGACCTAGAAATTACATTCCCATATTCATATTCAACAGAAATGAATGTCCTTACAAAAACACCTACATAAATATTTAAAGCAGCATTATTTCTTTTTTTAAATTTTTATTTATTTATTTATTTATTTATTTTTGACAGGCAGAGTGGACAGTGAGAGAGACAGAGAGAAAAGTCTTCCTTTTTTGCCGTTGGTTCACCCTCCAATGGCCGCCACGGCCAGCACGCTGCAGCCGGCGCACCGCGCTGATCCGAAGCCAGGAGCCAGGTGCTTCTCCTGGTCTCCCATGGGGTGCAGGGCCCAAGCACTTGGGCCATCCTCCACTGCACTCCCTGGCCACAGCAGAGAGCTGGCCTGGAAGAGGGGCAACCGGGACAGAATCCGGCGCCCTGACCGGGACTAGAACCCAGTGTGCTGGCGCCGCAAGGCGGAGGATTAGCCTGTTGAGCCACGGTGGTGGCAAATCAGCATTATTTCTAATAGCTAAAAGGTAGAAACAAGCAAAAACATATTTAATATTTAATAATAACAAATGTGTTATCAAAGCAAGGCATATCCTGACAATGGAATATAATTTGGTCATAAAAACTGGTGTTACATGCTGTAGTATGGATGAAACTTGAGAAACATTCTGAGAAAGAAGTCAGCCATAGAAGATAATGTACTGGGTTAAGACACTGTGTAAGATGCCCAAACCCTGCACTGTAGCACCCTGAGCTCAATACCCAGGTCCGCCTCAGATTCCAGCTTCCTGCTAATGCGGATCCTGGGAAGCACTAGTGTTGGCTCAGTTGGGCTCAGCCACTCATTTGAGAGAAATGGATTGAATGGCTGGCTCCTGGTTTTGGCCCTGCCCGGTTCTACCCATTGTGTGTGTTTGGGGAATAAAATATAACAGAGGATCTCTCTCTCTCTCTCTCTCTCTCTCTCTCTCTCTCATATGCTCTTTCACACCCTCACAAAATAATAAATTAACTTATTTAAATAGATAAAGACAGCATATTTCATGATTTCATTCATATGAGAATACATAGAGAGGAGAGCACATGTGTAATGGGTCAGCAGGTTAAGTTGGCACTCGCAATGCTCTTGTGCTCTGATATCATATTTAAGGCAGTGGCTGAAGTTTCTCCACAGTGCTTACACTGAAATATCTATGGTCAACCCTGATCTTAGGGAAATTTGACACATTCTGTTGGTGTCGCTTGATGATGTGGAAAATGAGAGTGTCAATACATGGGTGGCCAACCAGCTTTTCTTCAGAAAGATAGAAATGGGCTATTAAACATGAAAGGATGGCTGGCTAGAGGGAAGAAGGGTAGGAGAGGGCAATGGAGAAACAAATAGACAGTCAAGCTAATGAACACTGGCTCCCTGGATCAATTTGAAATGATGGGAAGAACATCCATTTTTGAAAAGCAACTCCATGATGGCTAAAAAGAAAAGAACAAGTTAACAAAGAGAAAGGTAACATCAGTGAGACACAGCATTTGGAGAAACTGAAGTTCAAGTAACTTTAGTACTACTGTATCAGCTAACTAGGTTTAAACAAAATCCCTATCTATCTTATTTCTATAGCTCCTTATTCCAAAAGATAGAGATGATACACATGCATACCTGGAGGGCATTTTCTTCTGCCATATATTTTTGGGCTGATAATGGTGGCACCAAAAGAGCAGAAGGTACCCAAGGGCAAATCATAAATGTGATTTGCCTCTTCCACAGTGGCAAACTCTAGGGAGGGAAAGGGAGTGTGTTTATTTATATATCATATTTAAGCCAATTTTATTTTCAAAAAGATAGATTCTTGTGTTCAGTTCATTCCGATATCATATGTTCTCCTCTACTTTGTTTATTTTTAATTTTTATTTATTTATATAAAAGGAACAGATTTCATGTATTTCATATATACAGTTTTAAGAAAATAATGATACTTGCCACCCCATCTCCCCCTTCCTTTCTTATTTTCCTTTAAATTTTTGTGATTATATACTTTCAGTTTGCTTTAAAACCTAAGCTTAATTCTCCACTAAATAAAGAATTCACAAAGCAATAAGTACAAAGACCACTGTTTCTCAGGAATATAGATAAGAACCATAAACAATAATCAAATATCAAGATGTCAATTTCACTTGTATGCATTACATTTTTGTACAGTCTATATTAATTACTACAAATCATACAATATTTATCTTTTGTTACTGGCTTATTTCACTAAGGATAATGGTCTCCCATTGCATTTTGTAGCAAAAGACAGAATTTCATTCTTTTTCAATGGCTTCTGAGTAGTATTCCATTGGGTATGTATACCACATTTTCTTTATCCAGTCATCATTTTGATGGGATCCTGGTTTGATTCTATATCTTCACTATTGTAAATAGAACTGCTATAAACACTGAAGTACAGATAACTCTTTCATGTGTTCATTTCATTTTTTGAGAGTGGGGGTAAAAACCCAGGTGTGGGGTGGCTGGGTCATATGGTAAATCTATTTTCAGATTTCTGCAGAATTGCCATATTTTCTTCCATAATGTTTGTACTAGTTTACATTCCCACCAACAATGTATTAGTGTTCCTTTTTTTCCACAACCTGCCAGTGTCTGTTATTTTTCAATTTGGGGATGACAGTCATACTAACTGTGGAGAGGAGAAACATCATCGTGGTTTTCATTTGCCTTTCCCTAATGGCTAACGATCCTAAGCAAATTTTCATGTGTCTATTGGCAATTTGTATTTCATTCTTTGAAAAATACATGCTCATATCATTAGCTCATTTAATAACTGTGGTATTTATTTCATCGTTGTGTTTCTTGAGCGCCTTAAATATTCTATGTATTAAACTTTTATCACATGTATAGTTTACAAATATTTCCTCTCATTTTGTCAGTTGCCTCTTCACTTTGTTGAGCATTTTTTGCTGTTCAGAAGCTTCTGATGGAACCCCATTTGTCTATTTTTGCTTTTATTAATTTTATCGCTTCTGGAATCTTATCCAAAAAGTCTTTGCTTAAGCCAATGTCTTGCAGTGCTTTACCTAGGTTTTACTCTAGTAAGTTGATGGTTTCAGGTTTTAGGATTAGATCCTTGATCCTTTGTGAGTTGATTTTTGTCAAAGATAGGGGTCTCGTTTCATATTTCTACATGCAGAGATCCAATTTTCTAATTTGTTGAAAAGATTTTTCTCCGGGAACTGATTTTAGCTCATTTGTCAAAGGTAATTTGTTGTGGATGCCCGGAAGTCTTTTTCCAAAGTATATTTAACTCTTTTTCCCTAGCCTTGAAGATTCCAGCATACATTTTAGATGACTCAGCATACAAGTTGTCAGATTTTGCTGTATCACCAGGCTCCTATTTTCAAAAATAGTATGCATCATATTAGGAGTGAGACTAAGTGTAATGTATTAGCTTACTGGTAAAAGGTCTACAGCAATTTGTTTGAGACATGTACAGAGAGTACAGATGATGCAATATTGAATCAACATTAATTTCAAAGTTATGTGATAGGGTTCATTGAGAAAAAGAATAATAATGACATGCATCTGCATTGCGTTTGATAAATTACCACACCAGTCACATAGCTGAGCTCTTCACAACAACCCTGTAATATAAGCCAAGTAGATATTACACTATTTTAACATTTTTGTGAGTCAAAATAATTCATATGGCAAAGTTTACTCAGCAAATAAAGAACGAATTTAATGAGTATACAGCATTTTTTCTGTCCATCATGCCACAACTGTTTCCTGAGCAGGTAGACTGGGAATGGAGGAAGATAGATGCTATATCCATCACTGGGCTACTAAAAGTTGCACGGCTTTACTACAACTGGTTTTTCCTCCTTTCATATCTTAAGATTGTATTATGGGGGCTGGCACTGTGGGCATAGTGGTTAAAGCCATGTCTACAGTGCCAGCATCCCATATGGGTGTGGGTTTGAGACCTGGCTGCTCCTCTTCCAGTCCAGCTCTCTGCTATGCCCTAGGAAAGCAGTAGAAGATGGCCCAAGCCCTTGGGCCAAGCATCCATGTGGGAGACCCGGAAGAAGCTCCTGGCTCCTGGCTTCAGATCGATCCAGTTTCAGCCTTTGCAGCCATTTGGGGAGTGAACCAGCAGACAGACGATTCTCTCTCTCTCTCTCTCTCTCTCTCTCTCTCTCTCTCTCTCTCTCTGCTTCTGCCTCCGTGTAACTTCACCTTTCAAATAAATAACTAAAGTTTTTTTTTTTTTTAAAGGATTGTATTATGGCAATGATGTAAGGAAGAGAGCTAGGCTGCAACTCTCAGAGATACCAGATATATAACCAAGGCAGTGGAATTCCCTGTTTAACACTTGGAAGTGTCATAGATATGGTCACCTTTAAACCACTAGAATAGAATCTTAATGACACAATCCAGTATTGAAAATAGGCTCTCTATAATTCATTTACTGAGATTATGAAACTATTGGGGATATTCTGAAGTTTAGAGACAGTTTCACAAGATAGCATATGTTTTTAAATTTCTTGCTATTTTTGGTTAAATATAAGTATAAAGTTCTTTACTCATCTTCAGGCTTCATTATTGATTAGGATATAGTCATGTATACATGATAATATATTTGAATACCATAGTAATTCCCTAAATCTGTTACTAATATATCTATATAAATTAATTTAAGAAAAATTTAATAATTTACCACTATGTCTTTTTTCTTTAACCATAAATCTAATTGTAAAAAAACAGAATATGAATTTGCCATTTTTACTGAATCACTGGATATTATAAATTGAATTTATTTTAGCATAATGTTATAGAGTTACCCAGATATTTATTTGTCTGCATGAAAATACTTTCAGATATTTACAAGACCATGCACATGTTAGATGGTTGGTACCTACAAATGGAACCCTTGTCCTTGATATATTTGTAAAATATAAGTACGTGTGTGGCACACTGCAACCTTTGGATAAATATTTAGCCTATTGAATTAAAGATCATGAATTACTGCCTCCAAAAGGCTAAATGTATGATTTTACATTACAGGCATTGTGGCACTCTAGAAGAAAATAAAATAGGATATAATATCAGTGAATATGTAGTCATTAATAGGTGTAATAAACCTATATATCTGCGCAAATATTTTCCTTTCTCTTGAAATCATAATGTCAAAACCAACTACCTTGAAAATTATAAAATCCTCTGGAAATCAAGATCTCATTTTTATTTTCTTTATTCTTTTCACTTAGGATGCTGAGTTTATTTTTTTTAAAAGACTGGTTTATTTTATTTGAAAGGCACAGTGATAGAGAGAGAAGAGAGGCAGAGAGAAAAAAGAGATCTTCCTTCTGCTGGTTCACTCCCCGGATTGCCACAACTGCAGTGCTTGACCAAGATGAAGCCAGAAGCCTGCTACCCCATCCTGGACTTCCAGGTGGGTGGCAGAAGCCCAAGTACTTGGGCCATATTCTTCTGCTTTCCCAGGTGCATTAGGAGGGACACACCTCTGTGCTAAGTTTCTTAATACTGAGAACCGTGAGTGATTTTTGGATGCAGATTCAGCTTTCCTGTCCTATATTCCTTATAGCAAAATTTACTTCTCATTACAGGTCATTCTATAGAATAAATGCAAATATGTGTTGCACATTAGACCACAACTCCAATTATATAGATATTTATAGTTGTCTATCACTACTACTTGTTCACAATCTTGCATTATTTATCTGGCTCATAATGGAACTTAATAAATATTTTCACTGCTGAAAATTATAGTACTGTAGTTTATATCACCTTACAAGGTGGTATGTATCAAAGTAAATCAGTCCATTGCATTTATCGGACCACCACTCTGTATAGAAAACTGAATCAAACACAAGGGAACAAAATAAAAGTAATATTTTACAATGAATTTAAAGTAAAGCATATGGAATTACTGAAAAGACTTATTTGACCAGATGTTTTGACATTTGCTACACAAAATGCAAATAGACTATTTTTCTTTTACCCACTTTTAACAGAACTGGCTAATTAAAATAAAAAGACTCAAATTAATTTTTTTTCAATTTCCAGCTCTGAATTCCTGTTCATATCCAGTCACATGCTGTGATTCACTGTTATTCCTGGGGCAATCTTTAGTCAGAATCTAGAAATATTTTCTTTTGTTCTACTTCTTTTTCCTTCCCTCTCAAATCTCATTACAAGTAAATAGAATGTTCAAGGAAAAACCTACGCTGAGGTACCGAATTTTCACTCTATGAAAGGGAACTCGGCAAAACACCAGCAATGGTGAGTCCTGTCTCCTCTTTTGTGCTTCCATCTTCAGGCTGAAGCTTTGGTGGAGCTGCAGGCTCTTTGTGAATCTATGAGAAAGAGTCATTATTTTTGGACTGATCCCTGTCTCAGGCAGATCAGCAGTGTCCAGTATGAGGGTTTATTTCACGCTGCCCATTGATTGGATGTTGCATTCTAGGGATAAGAATATAAAGAATGAAATCGATCTCGAGGAACAGAAAGAAGAAAGCAAAGATGGTCAGTACATCAACAGTCCCATACCACACATTGCTCTCTGAAGTGGTACAGAGAGAGAGCAACAAATTTGTTGAAAGAAGTTCTTAACTACAAATGTTTACTATCTCAAAAATAGGTATCATTAAGAGTCGTAAAATTTCTGACTTTTGGTGAAATTGATTTTCAATAGTAAATATCTTTGAAAGAAAAGATCTCAAAATATTTCAAATTTTTGTGTCCTTTTCATTTTTTCCTGGTTTTTTTTTTTTTTTTTTTGGCTTTTCCATCTAACCTAAGTGACTAAGATACTTTCCCAGCTGGTCTCTATGTTCTGTTTCTCAATTACAAAATGTCTTAAGTAGAGTTCATAGATTCATTTTCTTTATCATCAAACTTAAAAGAGGACCTTAGTTTCAGGATAACTAGAGGAGATTGGATGCAATGTTGGACATCCTGAAATGCTAAATATATAACCTTTGGAGACAGAAAAATAAAACTCCTTATACCTGGCTAGTTAAAATGTGGAAATACATCTCTTTCCAGAGAGTGTATAGGTGGTCATTTTTAAAATTTAATTTTTGATTGTTACATTTATTTGTTTATTAATGTATACAGAACAGTTTTCATTAATTTCATAGATACAATTCCAAGAATACAATAATACTTTTCTCCTTCTCTCTTCTTTCTTTTCTGTCATTTAAAAAATTTTTTGTAATAACCTAGGAGCTCATTCCTAGAAAGATAAGTAATTATTAACAGAAAATACTGGAAAAATTCCACTCTGCTGAGGGGAGCTCTTTTAATTGATAGATTAAAACTTACAATATAGACTTAAACATCACGTAAAAAAATATTCATCATGAGACGAAGTTTCAACAGTGGTTGCCATGTGAATTATTTTCCATTATAACTCTTTGGAAATTGGTCTGAACATCAGGGTGAGATTAAGCAAACCCTGCAAAAGCTGTTTCTCTGACACAGCAACATCAGGTAAGAAAGAGAATGACATTCACATTTCCTTCAATTGTTTTGTGCAAACACAGTCACTCAGAGACAGGTGTCTTTTTTAGCATTAAGAGAAAAATGAGTTGTGAGAGAATAAACAAAAGTTTTTATGAAAATGGTGACACCATTACAGGGAAACCAAGAAGATCCACTTATGAAACCTATGTGAGAAATATCATGTCAGAAGAAGACTTAGGGGTGGTTGAAGTGTGGAGAGGCCTTTATTCCTGGAAATAGCATTTAATTTGTAAGAGGACTATTTCCTTTTCCTGTTGTTTAATCTGTTCATAAAATTCTGGGCTTTAAAGTTCTTTATTTGTAAAAGGCATTTCAAGTTGCATAAAAGTTTCTCTACCTGGATGAACTATTTGGACCATGAAATCAGCATGGATAAAGACAAGTTCATTGATTTGGTTCCAAAATCAACAACTGTTGTTGATTGCATATTATAATCAATGACATTTGCAGTCTGACTTGTCCAGAATTAAACCTCTGAGATATTTTTGATTCCTACCCACATCTACCTGATACATTGGAAAATCCTCATTTACCCTTTTCTTCCATATTCTGCTTTCCATTTTTCACTTCTGCTCCCATGATTTAGTTAATATTATGGATGATGGCAATAGCTGTATTTGCTGAGTGCTAACACTGTGCCTTTTGTGCCTCAAGGATCTTTCATATCCTATTTCATGTATTCCTCATAACAAATATGAAAATGAGGCAAAATTTTAGTCACTATTTTCCAAATGAGGCAATAGTCCTCAAAGAATTATTTAATTATAGTCACCGAATTAATAAGTAAGAGCAGGTCGTGAACCAACAACAGTATATTCAGAGCACAAAGTTTTATTCACGCACTCATCAGCCTTCTACAAAGGTATTTGTGAGTTTAAAGAACAATAATTTTAGTGTCCCCCTGTCAGAGACCTGCCCTCCAATTGAAAATCACTCTCAACACTAAATAATCCTAAATGTTGCTGGTGGGAAACTGTTGCAGCAACGTAAAACTTCATCCCCGCATAAAACTTTCAATGATTTGCTCATTGCATTCACAACTGGGTAAAACTTCCCTCTCTACTTTCATGTGTAGCCACAATCTAGAGCTCCCACATTAGTTCCTTCTATTTTTCCTGTGCAATAATTGCAAACAAATCTTATAATTCTTACGATGCCATGGTTTTACTTCCTGTAGTTCGTTCGACCCAGATTGATAGCATATTGATTTCATACTTAGTCTTTAAAAATTACTTAAGATAATGTCTTAAGATTAAATATATTCCTGGCCAAGCATTTGTCATTGGGCCTTATGTTTCTTGGTTTCTCATTGTATTTGGTCTGAACAACACTTAAAAACTCTTCAAATTCTCATATTAGTTTAATAGTATAGGGGTGCATTCAATTTATCAGAGTAAATTTCCTAACAGTAGAACTTGGTTGTATTAATCTTACCCATTTTATGCATTGATTAATTATGCAATTAATTAATTAATTAATTTATGCAATTAATTAATTGTCTAAGTAAGTATATATTACATTGAGCTGAATTGTGGTCAGAAATGTCAAGGAAAGGTGTCCAGTGTAGGAAATAATGAGGCAGTGGAGGAAAAGAAGCAAGGACAAAATAATGGGGGGAGGGGTGTTAATGTTTAAAGGAATAAGAACTTGTAAATGTCATATGTACTCCAAATACAAAGGGTAAGTCAGAGATGCATCCCTGTAGGGAAAGGGTTGTGAACAATGTCAAACGTAGGCTAGAGGAAAATTGGAAATAGTGGGTGAAATTTGCAGGATATTTTGTCAGTATAAAAACTGTTAGGACAGAGTTGCTTTTATGGATAAAACAGGAATATATGGAACTCACACTGGATGGTACAATTATATAAATAAGCTGGCAATAAAGCCATCTTCTAGGACTGGAGAAAAAAGAGAAATTGTTGACCATGGGAAAGAAGACAAGAATCCAACGACAGTACATGAAAATATTGCTCTACAACAAGAAGACACCAGCTAAAGAGAAGTAGCATGGATTCTAGTGAGCCCAATGAGCATGATTTTCTTACTTTAATCCATGTCCAAGAAATTAAGAAATAATTTCTCGTACAACATTATCAAAATTATATAATATGATTAACATTGAATATAGTTGAGTTGTTGGTTTTAAAATGTTTTATAGTTTTAGATTCATAGAGAAACTGAGTGGCACTCACACAAGGTATGCCTGCCCCAACCCCCTACCAGATATACAGCTTTTCCTACTATCAATAATCTACATCAGAGTAGTACATTTGTTACAATCAATAGATCTCTTGATACACTGTAATCCCCCAAGATCAGAGTTTACATTAGGTGTACTACTAAAATTGCATATTCTATAGGTTTTGACAAAAGTGTAGTGACATGTACCTACCATTACAGCACCATGCAGAACAGTTTTGCTTTCCTCAAAGTCCTCTATGCTCGACCTCCTCATCCCTCCCTCCTTTTCCCCAATCCCCTGGCAGCCCCTAATGTATCTGCTGTCACTACAGTTTTGCCTTTTCCATAATGTCATAAAATTGTAGTTGGAATCATGTAGTATATAACCTTTCAGATCTATTTCTTACACCTAGAAAAGCATTTAAAGCATCTCTGTATTTTCTTATGGCTTCATAGTTCACTTCATTTAGCACTGACTACTATCCCATTGTATAGTTGTGTTACAACTTATCCATTCTAACTAAACGACATCTTGATTCTCTTTCAAGTTTTGGCAATTACAGATAAAACTACTATAAACATACAGGTGCCCACTTGTGGCCATTTTGAACACGTAAAATGCGGCTAGCATGAATTGAGATGCGCTGTAATTGTAAAACTATGTGATGGATTTCAAGCACTTACAACAAAACAAAATAACATAAAACATCAAAATTTATTTTATAATGATCACATGTTTAAAATGATATTTGGATGCATAGGACTAAATAAAACATTAAAATAAAAATGCATGTGCAAGATTCTGTGTTGATATAATTTTCAATACATTTGAATAAATACCAAGGATACTGATACCTGTATCATACCATTAAGGGCATGTTTAATTTTCATAAAATCTGCCATACTGTTTTTCACAGTGGCTGTAGTATTCCTTATTCCCACAGTGAATCAGTTTCTGTTCCACCAGATCTTTCCCATTGTTTGGTGATGTCATCATAGTGCCTAATAGTTGTGTGATAGCATTTAATTGTTGTTTTAATTTTCATCTTCCCAATGATGATGATGTTTGAATATAGATATATGCATTTATTTAATTAAAAACATAGAATGGAAGAGAAGGGTGGAGGGGGAGAGAGAGAGAGAGATCAATCTCCCACCTGCTGGTTCATTTCGCAAATAGACACAAATATCTGTGATGAATCATGCAAAGCGTGGAGCCAGGAAGTTCATCCACATCTCCTGTGTGGGTGACATGAACTTAAGTACTTGAGCCATCATCTGCTGCTCCCTCAGCACGTTGTCAGGGAGCTGGACATGAAGCAGAGCAGCTAAGGACTTGAACCAGTACTCATATGAGATGTAGAATTTGTGAACAGTGGTTAATCTTCTGTACCACAATGCCTACTCCTGAATACAGATATTTAACAGATAATGTGGCCATGTATGTTTGTATGCATTCGTGTGTATACATACATACTCATATATATATACACAGTAAATTTTGGTACCATATAGTTCTTTGTTTTAGAAAATAAGATAAAAACACAAGACATATACGTTTTAGATATGTCATATATTAATTAAGCTTTATACATAAAGTATATTTTTATTAAACACAATATATGCACAAATCTAGTAATTAAATATCTAGCACAGGGGCCCACGCTGTGGAGCAGTGAGTTAAAGCCCTGGCCTGAAATGCCGGCATCCCATATGGACGCCAGTTCTAGTCCCAGTTGCTCCTCTTCCATTCCAGCTCTCTGCTATGGCCTGGGATAGCAATAGAAGATGGCCCAAGTCCTTGGGCCCCTGAACCCATGTAGGAGACCCGGAAGAAGCTCCTGGCTCCTGGCTTCAGATCAGCGCAGCTCCGGCCATTGTAGCCATCTGGGGAGTGAACCATCGGGTGGAAAACTCTCTCTCTCTCTCTCTCTCTCTCTCTCTTTACCTCTCTACCTCTCTGTAGTTGTATGTAATATTTAAATGCAACTGATTTTAATGAAGCCAAATATTTTAGACTATGAAGATAACATTTAAATATTATCTTTCTGGGATAAAAAATGATCCTAATGATGAACATCTTAATTTGAATATGGATCCCTTATTCATCTTCTAGATTGTTCATCTTCTGATTTTAGTTTGCACTTTATTTTATACAATTGTTTTTTCTGTATGACATGATTATATCTCTTTTCCTAATTAATAACCTTGTGTATATATATATATATATATATATATTTATAAACTGAAGTCAGAAGGTAACATTATGCTATTCTCTTCACTATCAAATAAATATCTACATTTGAAATGAACCTTATTTATTCATCCCTTATTCTCTTTTTTAATTGTTTTATTTGAAGGCAGAGAGATGGAAAGTTACAGGATACAAAACTGAAACACAAACATCAGTAGCATTTTATATTCCAACAATGGGCTGAGAAAGAACTCATAAGAGAAATTCTATCCATAATAGCTACAAAAAATTTAGCAGCTTTTGATAAATTTAACCAATAATGTGACCTTTACACTGCAAATTTAAAAAACATTAATGAAAGATATTGAGGAAGACACAGAAAAATGGAAATATCTCTCTTGTTCATGGAGTTAATATTATCAAACTTTCCATACCCAAAGTTATTTACAGATTCAATACAACACCCATCACCATACCAAGGACATTTTTCACAGAATTAGGAAAAACAGCCCCAAATATCATACAGAAACACAAAGGACCCCAAATAGCCAAAGCAATCTTGAATTAAAAAAAAAAAAATGCTAGGGGCCAGTGCTGCGGCATAGCAGGTAAAGCCGCCGTCTGCAATGCTGCCATCCCATATGGGCGGTGGTTTCTACTTCCAGCTGCTCCTCTTCCCATCCAGCTCTTTGCTATGGCCTGGGAAAGCAGTAGAAGATGGCCCAAGGCCTTGGCCCCTGCACCCACATGGGATACCCAGGAGAAACTCCTGGCTCCTGGCTTCGGATGCAGCTCTGGCCATTGCAGCCAACTAGGGAGTGAACCATCAAGTGGAAGACTCTCTCTCTTTCTCCCTCTCTCTCTCTCTCTCTGCCTCTCCTTCTCTCTGTTTCACTCTGACTTTCAAATAAAATAAATAAATCTTAAAAGAAATGCCAAAGGCATCATAGTACCATATTTAAAGACATGCATGCCACAGGGCTATAGTAACCAAAATAGCCTGGTACTGGCACAAAAATAGATGCAGGCCAGTGGAACAGATTGGAAATCCTAGAAGTAAATCTATGCATTAAAACAAACATATCTTTGGAAAGGGGGATAAAAACATTCCCTGCAGAAAAGAGAGTCTCTCAAATAATCGGTATTGGGAAAACTAAATTTCAAAATGCAGAATTTTGAAATAAGATTTTTACCTTAGACTCTATGTAAAAGGCAACTGAAAATTAATCAAAGGTCTAAATATATGACTTGAAACTATGAAATTACCAGTAGGACACACATGGGAAACATCTCATGATATTGGCATAGGCAATGATCATTTTGGCTAAGATACCCAAAAAATAGGCACTAAAACCAAAAATACGCAAATTAGATTATATCAAACTAAGACAGTTCTGCAGGGCAAAGGAAATAATCAACAGATTCAAGGGAGAACCAACAGAATGGGAAAAATATTTGCAAACTAAGTAACTGATAAATGTCCAGAATATATAAGAAGCTCAAGAAATTCAACAAAAGTAAAACAATACAGTTAGGAAATGGGCAGAGGATTGGAATAGACATTTCTAAAAAGAAGAAACAATGATGGCAAACACATGAAAAAATGCTCAATATAACTTGGCATCTTATTATTTATAGTCCCTGTCTCTACCATTGAGGAGCAGTGTTTTTAATTTCTTACTATTTGTTGAATTCTTTACTTAGTGGAGGGTTAAGCTTATGATTACAAAATAAACTGAAAGTATGTCACTGTGAAAATTAAAATAAAGAATAAGAAAGGAAGGACGATGGAGAGAGGGAGCCAGGACAGGAGGGAGTGGAGGTGGGAAGTAAAACTATGCTTCTAAATCTGTATATGAAATGTAATAAATGTGTTCCCCTTATAGAAACAATTTTTTAGAAGAAGGAATACAGCTCGCACTAAACACATGAAATAATGCTCAATATAACTAAGCATTGGAAATGCAAACCAATAAAAAAATAAGGTATCATCTCACTCCAGATAGAATGGCAGTTCCCAAAACCCAAAAAATAACAAAGCTGATGGGGATGTGGAGAAAAGGAAACCCTCTTAGTCTGTTGATGGAAATGCAAATTAATGCATCCGTTTTGAAAACAATGTGCAGATTACTCCAAGAACTAAAAATAAATCTACCAGTTAGTATTAGCAGACACTAGTCTTGTTTGTGTGATCCCTTTGACTCTTAGACCTATCAGTATGATCTATTTTGACCTGAAATTGATCACTTGGACTAGTGAGATGGCATTGGTACATGCAACCTTGATGGGATTGTATTGGAACCCCCTGGCACATTTCTAACTCCACCACTTGAGGCAAGTCAGCTTGAGCGTGTCCCAAATTCTACATCTCCTCCCTCTTATTCCCACTCTTATATTTAACAGGGATCACTTTTCAGTTAACTTTAAACACCTAAGAATAATTGTGTGTTAATTACAGAGTTCAACCAATAATATTAAGTGGGATTCACAGCAGACTTCATAGAATGACAGATGTCCTAAATAGCACTCTGGCTTCGGAATCAGCCCTTAAGGCATTCGGATATGGCTCAAGAGCCCATGAGAGTATTTTAGGCATGGAAAGCCAAGACACTCAGGCAAAAACAAAAACAAAAACAAAAAACAAAAACAAACCCAAAATGAAAGATCTCTGTGAGTGAGATCCCAGTAGAAAGAACAGGCCATCAAAAAAGGAGGTATCTTTCTCTGAAGGGAGGAGAGGACTTCCACTTTGACTATGGCCTTCTTGAAATAAGATCAAAGTCGGCGAGCTCAGGGGGCTTCCACAGCCTTGGCAACTCATGACTAGAGCCTAGGGAGATTACTGATGCCTTAAACAAGAGTGTCAAATTGTTAAGTCAACAACAGGAGTCACTGTGCACTTACTCCTCATGGAGGATCTCTGTCCTTAATGAGTAGTTCAATGTGAATTAATGCTATGACTAGTGCTCAAACAGTATTTTGCACTTTGTGTTCTGTGTGAAGGCAAACTGATGAAATCTTTACTTAATATATACTAAATTGATCTTCCGTATATAAAGATAATTGAAAATGAATCTTGATGTGAATGGAATGGGAGAGGGAGTGGGAGATGGGAGGGTTGCGGGTGGGAGGGAAGTTATGGGGGGGAAATCCATTGTAACCCATAAACTGTATTTTGGAAATTTATATATACTAAATAAAAGTTTTGTTTTTTTTTTTTTTTTTTAAAGAAAATGAATCTACCATACAGACCATCTCTCCCACTTCTGGGACTATATCCCAAGGAAATAAGATCAGCATATGAAATAGATAACAGAACTCACATGTATATTGCAGCCCAATTCACAATGGTAAAGATATGGAATCAACCTATTTTAACCTTGGTGCCCATCAATGGGTGAACAGACAAAGAAAATGTGATACATACATACAGTGGAGCATTACCCATGACATTTTCAACAAAATGGATGAAAGTGGAGATGATTGTGCGAACTGAAAATAAGTCAGCACCAGAAAGACAAGTGTCATATTTTCTCTCATATGTGGAAGCTTAAGTGTGTGTGTGTGTGTGTGTGATAGAGAGACAGAGACAGAGAAAATAATAGTTTGTATAAAGCATATAGTTTTTTTAAAAAAAACTTTTATTTAATGAATATAAATTTCCAAAGAACAGCTTATGGATTACAATGGCTTCCCCCCGCCCCCAAACTTCCCTCCCACCCACAACCCTCAACCTTTCCCGCTCCCTCTCCCCTTCCGTTCACATCAAGATTCATTTTCAATTCTCTTTATATACAGATCAGTTCAGTATATATTAAGTAAAGATTTCAATAGTTTTCCCCCACATAGTAACACAAAGTGAAAAATACTGGTGGAGTACTAGTTATAGCATTAAATCACAATGTACAGCACATTAAGGACAGAGATACTACATGATATTTTTTAAAAATTGATTAATTTTCTATGCAATTTCCAATTTAAAACCAAGGTTTTTTTTTCATTTTCAATTATCTTTATATACGGAAGATCGATTCAGTATATACTAACTAGGAATTCATCAGTTTGCACCCACACAGAAACACAAAGTGTAAAAATACTGTTTCAGTACTAGTTATACCATTACTTCACATTGGACGACACATTAAGGACAGATCCCACATGAGACGAAAGTACACAGTGACTCCTGTTGTTGACTTAACAATTTGACACTCCTGTTCATGGCATCAGTAATCTCCCTAGGCTCTAGTCATGAGTTGCCAAGGCGATGGAAGCATTCAGGGTTTGCCAACTTTGATCTTATTCCGACAGGGTCATAGTGAAAGTGGGAGTTCTCTCCTCCCTTCAGAGAAAGGTACCTCCTTTGATGGCCCCGTTCTTTCCACTGGGATCTCACTCGCAGAGATCTTTCATTTAGCATATGTTTTATATAAAAAATCATGTAGATCACATTATTTGGTACATTTATAAACATTGTCTTCATGGAATTATATCCTTTACATAATATTGTAGCCTTCTTTCTTCACTTTATGATCTTTGTCATGAATGCCAACTTATGTGATATTAACATATCTACCCTGCTTTTAAGAAAATAATTTGTGTGTACACACACAAGTAATACTGCATATGAAGAAGATATGACAAAATTTTCAAAAGTGTGAAATCTGTGTGTGTTCATTCAACTCTTTATACTTTTCTGAATAATTTGAAATATATTAGATAAAAATTATAAAGCAAAAATTATAAGCTTGTTTCCCTCTATTTCCCCTCAAACCAGGAAGCAGATTTTGACAGTCCTGAAATTTGCAGTGGAGGTCCCTCAATCTACCAATTAGGTAACTCAGTGTATTAGCCTGCGTCAGTACACTTCGATAGTGCTCCTATATTCTTCATTAGAATACTTATTTTCAACACTAATCCTTGACCACCAACTGATTTCAGGCTTGACTATCAACACTGGCTGGCTCAGAACCACAGTACTTCTTCAATTCTAGCATATTTCAGACTTGTATCTATCTCTAAGTCTGATTTTTTTTAAATTACTGGTTCTCCAGATTTTACTCTAATAGTATTTACTCACTAACATATGAACATCAGCAAAGAATTAACTTGGTAGCTCATTTTTATTTTTATGTGTCATTTTTAATGATAAACACAACTCAGCTATTAGCTATTTAGCATTTATCTTAGGTCACTTTCTCCAGAAAATGCCCTTTAAAAGAATTAGTGCAAAATAAGGCTCAGGAATGTGGTACAGAGGGTTAAGGCTTATTGTTTCTCCTTCATCCATTATAGGAATGTTGGTTCAAGTCTTGGCTACTCCACATCCGGTCCACCTTCTAGCTGCTGTGCCTGGCAAAGTAATGGATAATGGCTTCAATGGCTGGGCTCCTGCCACCCACATGGGAGACCAGGATGGTGTTCTTGACTCTTGGCTTCCACCTACCCCAGCTCTGGCTGTTGCAGTAGTAGGGGAGTGAACCACCAGATGCAAGTTCCCTCTCTCACATGCTTTCACTCTCTCTCTGTCTCTCTCTGTTTGTCTGCCTTAAATGTACAAATAAGTAAATCTTTTAAAAATGACTTGTGCATGATGATTAAATAAGGAAGTTGGCAGGTGGTGAACACTAAATGAACCAGTGCAGAAGCAGAATAAAAAGATGAGGCAAGCAAAGGACAAGGGTGCCATTTCAGATGAAGGCTTTCTTAAACCTTTTCGTTTGGGACTAAACCATTTCCATTACAGCCTTTTCCTCCTACTTCTCCATTTTTACTTCTTTTTTCTTGCTTTCTTGACTATTGAAATATTACAAATAACTTTGTCTAGTTTTTGTGCTCTGTTCTCTAAGGATACAATTGCAGGACAAAATTTATTATTACTTGTGGTAAAAAGACAGAAATGAAGGAAAATAGTAATTTGAGAAATTTTATCTTTTGGGGAAGCAGGCTTAACTGACATTAGATGACTCAGAAAAGTCTAACCTTTGAGTGAGGTATGATGGAAAAGAAAAAAGACAGGGAACACAGCCTTCCATGCAAAGGGCCTTAACTAGTAAGCAAATGTCCAAGGAAAGAATACATTTAATTAAGCAGAGAAGGTAAGCTAATAAGTTTGGGGCAAGGAGAAAAAGGGCCAGACATATTTATGAGAGAATATTCATGTATGATCTTACAGCCATGGCCAGAAATTTGAATTTCATTCTAATTCTAATAGGAGACTACCTCACATGGAGTCTGGGTGAACTCAGGCTTGTGTCTATTTGTATATTCAAAATTAATCTTGTAGGGATAGCAGTCAGATTAGATGAAGGTGTACCCTCACAGCCTCATTTTAGCTTCATCACTGTTTCAAAGGTCCTCTGCCCAAATACAGTAACATTCTGAAGAACTGATAGATAGGCCTCCAACATGTGAATTTCAGGGTGAGGGCACACAATTCACAACATAGCAGGCAACTTCCCCCTAAAACTCACCAACTCAGGCTCTGCGTATTTCTGGTTGCCTGAATCTACAGTGCTTAATATTATTGAGAGTTTTCTTTTTCTCCTGTAAGCCAACAAAACTTACCCACACATGCACCTTTCCACTATATTGTTTTCACATTGCCATTGTCTTCCTACAAAGAGAATCAAAAAGAATTCTTTGAATAACAACTTTTTTTTCTATCTTTAAAGTATATTATTATTTCGTGTGATACCTAATTTATGTAGAAAATATTTGATAACTTAGAATTCAATTTCCTAGCAAGGATAGGCTTGTCTTATTTGAAGCAAATAGCAGAATGCACAAGCAACATTAAATAGCAAAATGCATGCTCAACATTTTAATTGCATCAATAGATGCAACATATATTTAACTTCATTGACAAGAACCACTTAAGTGAAATAGAGGAAATAGAGGTCAACTTGCTGAGATATGAGAAATGAGTGGGGAAAGAAAATAATTAAGTATAGATAACTCTTTGGAGATGCTACATTGTGAAGCATGGGTAAGAAAGATATCAGTATCCAGGATATTTAGTCCCTCAAAGGATTATTTTATGAGTTTTCCTTCCACATTACTTAATCTAATCAGTATTCGCTGTCTTCTGAGTATCAGGAACAGGGATACTGTTGTGAGCTGAAACATTGAGATAAGGACTTAAAATCATGAAATTTACTTGGAGAGGGAGGAGAGTGGGATAAATAAGGATGCAAAACATGAGATAATCATAGATTATGTCATATGTAGAGCGGTATGGCATATTTTCATCAGGTAGTCAGAGGTGAGTTTTAAACAATGACCTAAAGGGAATGAGAACATAAGTCAGTTAGACCCGGGAGAAGCATGTTTTCAGTGATGTATCCAGAAAATCAAACACTGGTGAGGAGGAGCCAGTGCCAAGGAGGAAGTGGAAAATCCAGAAAAGTGAGAAAATTAAGAGAATGCAGTGTCCCTGATGTGTTAAAAATTGATGGGAGCAATAGTGAGAATCAGGTTAATTGATTGGAATTAGGAGAAGGGACAGGATAAATGATGATATTTGAATTAATAATAATAACGAATGACATGTGTGGGTTTCTTCCTGTATTATAACAATGTCTTAACTGTTTTGTTGTCCTTACTCATGTAATCTGCACAACAGATATAATCCTCCAATCCCAGAATGGTTAAACTTCTGAGGAACTGTAGTAAAAAGATCATAATACTGCTGTAAAGGTGAGATTTCTAGGAAGAGGAAAATAGTGGAAGAGATGACAAGGATCTAATTCTTGTGAAGAAAAAAGAAACATTTTAATATTGTTCACCAATTTAAACACAGCAATGACTCTATGGTTGTTGATTTATTTAGATAAGTTATTTGTCATTTAATTGATGTTTTTGTACTTATTTGAGATACAAAAAATGGTTTAAATACATTCTCTGCAACCAAATTTAAAAAATTAAAGTATAATATATAAAGCTTTTCAATGTGCATTATAAATATTGGATTAGAAATTGAATTTAATTGATGGTTCACTCAGCAATAAAGTGAATTAAATATTGATCCTACATACTTTAAGTGTGAAAAAACTAATACATATCTGAATCTGATTCTGAGAATGCTTTATATAAAAAGCAGTCTTCTTAAGAGAGAAGATTACAAAAAATTTCTGAACTAATTCTTAGTTTGAGGAGTATGAAAGAGGTAACACTTGGTGCATATAGTAAGCTAGTGCAACATTGTGTAGAAAAGGTAAAGAAGTAATAACTAACGAAAGACTGATGACATTTGAAAAACTAGTAGGCCACGAAGTGTCAGAAGATATTTATGTACAACCATGAGATTTATATCTTGTATTTTATGGCTAATATTCTTAAGATGATGACCAACTGCAGAAGACAGAAATTGAGTTGTCTTGAAGTCTGTGATGAGAATTTTGAAAAATTAGGGAATATGAAGGTGGGAAACTGTGGGAGAACTGAAAAGGAGCGAGAAATTTGGGAGGTCAGGAAAGTATTTAAGAGATTCTATCAAAGAACATAGAAAGATGATGATGGCATGAAGCCAGTGATTGTAGTACAGTTGGAGAGGAAATGCTGAATACGTAATATTTTAAGGTTTATTTATTTATTCAAACAGTGGGGGCAAGGCGGGGAGTGTGGAGGAGTGAAGAGGAATCTTTAAACACTGGTTCACTCCTCAAATGGCTGCAATAGCTGCCGCTGGTCCAGGTCAAAGCCAGGAGCCGAGAGAACTACCCAGGTCTCCCACATGGGTGGCATGTGGCAGCAGGCCAAGACTTTGTCCGTCCTCTGCTGCCTTCCTGTGCACATTAGCAGACAGCTGGATCCAAAATGGAGCAACCAGCCCTCAAACCGGCACTCCCATATGGGAAGCCACCATTGAAGGCAGCAGCTTCGGCTGCCCCACAACACGGTTTCCATATATGTAACATATTAGGAAACAGAATCTACAGAAGTAGTGGCCAATTTGCTGTGTAGAAGTAAGGAACAGTAAGATATCAAAACTAACAAATTACTGTTTACCAATCTGAGTATACAGAGGAAAGCTAAAAATCTCATTGTGCTGGAAAGCTTCTATTCAATCAGGTACTAGAAATTCTATCCAATGAAAGAGAAGAAAGATAATTAAAAAACTAAGTAACTAAAAAGTAGGTAACACAATCGTCATAATACACTAATGATATATACGTGTGTGTACATCTATACTTACATTTATAGAATCAAAAATAATCCAAAGATGGGCTATTAAAATCATCAAGTGAATTCATCACATTTAATTTTATGAGCAAATGGAAGAGAGGAGTTCAAACATTCTAAACATGAAGTAATCACAAGTGGAGGGAAATGTTAATTACAATGATTTTTATCAGTAGGCTACGTATATATTCATTGAAATATCAGGTTGTATTCTGTAAATATGAGCAATTATTAGGTGTTAATCAAAGGTTTTAAAAATATATTTAAGGAGATGTAAATGGAAACTAATTTGATCTGCACATATTGAATACATTTGCCGCATAAATATGTTCAATTAAAATAATAAAAATATTTAATGAATACAGTAAGAGCTAATAATCAATTATATTTGTATATAGAACAAATAGAACTTAAATGTAAAAAATACTTAATATTAAAGTCATCAAAACTCAAGTAAAATATAACGATGCTAGCCAAGAACTTTATACTATAAAGTATATATCATCCTTGAGATAAAATCAAAACTAATTAGATAATTAAGTAGACCATTGTCATGAGTTTAAAGATTCAATATTTTCAATTTTCCAAATTGATTTATAGATTCAAAGGAAAACTTATCAAAATTCAAATAGACTTTTCTATGGGAATAACAAGTTGCTTCTAAAATGTAGTAGAGAAAATGTTCACACATAGCCAAGATTATCTTAAGTAATATATCATTGAAGTGTTTATTTATCAAAACTACTATAAAGCCATACTATATCATTATACAGTATACATGTGATATTGACCCAAAAATTACATGGATGGAAGAATAGGAGATAACAGAGTTTATAGGCTGAAAGTATCAATAAAGTGACATTTTTAATAAATGGTGCTTGATTGTTAGAAATGCTTTTGTAAAAAAATATATTTGATCCCATCCTGCATATTTAGAAAAATAAATTCCAGATAGGATGCAGTTTTAAAATACAAAACTAAAAAAAATTTTTTTCAAAAAAAAATGAAAGAACATCTTGAGACCAATGAAAAAAATCTCAAATATCTTAAATAAGACACAAAAAAACTGATAGTAAAGAGGAAAATGATGGAATGCACCACACTGATATTCAGAATTTCTGTTCACCTGAAGTCATCATTAAACGTGAAAAGGCAAGTAACAATGAGGGACAAGATATGAACAGGGCATATATCTAACCAAGAACTCATATCCAGAATTTATAGATCTCAAATAAATCCATAAGAAAATAAGAAAACCAAGAGGAGCCCACATTGTCACACAGCAGGGTTAAAGCCACTTCTTAAGGCACTGGCATTCCTTATAGGAACCGGTTCATATTCTGGCTTCTTCACTTCTGATCCAGCTCCTTGCTAATGGCGTAGGTAAAGCAACAAAAGATGCCCTAAGTGAGAGACCTGGAGGAAGGTCCTGGCTCCTGGCTTTAGCCTGGTCCAGGCCTGATCAGTGTGGCCATCTGGGGTATGAAGTAGCAGATGGAAGAATCCTCTCTCTCTCTCTCTCTGTATCCCACTGCACCGATAGGCTACCCCAGAACTGTGTTTTATGTAATTTATTTTCAAATTATTTTATCTGTTTTATTTTCTCCAATAATATATAAATATTTTGGATTATTAATCATGTTTCTAATACACATAATTACAAAATAAATACCACTACTAGTAAGAGTGAATACTTCCAAATTATCAAGCACTTTCGTAACTACTTAACAAGCCATTACCCATATACATCTCACAACACTTGTCTGAGAAGCTAACTTTAGCCTATAATATGGAAAAAGAAAATGAAGCATGCTAAGTTTTATTAACCTGATGAGATTTCTAAAAATATAAGCTGAGCCAGTTTTCAAAGCCTCTCTAAAAACACAAATTTTTATTTTCTCTCTCTCTGTCTCTCTGTAACCTGGTCTTTCATATAAGTTAAATGAATCTTAAAAAAAAAATCTTAAAAACTATATCTACAGCCCCCAAAATTCTCACTTGATCAGAAGAAACTGTTTCAATATACTGAAAAACAACTGCTTAATATTTAACTTACAAATTTTGCAATTTGATTTGTAAGAGAAATTGGAGAAGTTAAAATAATGTTTTGGTTAACTTATATTAGTTTCTTTTTTAAAAAAAGATTTATTTATTTATTTATTTATTTATTTATTTGAAAGAGTTACACAGAGAGAGGAGAGGCAGAGAGAGAGAGAGAAAGAGAGAGGGGTCTTCCATCTGCTGGTTCACTCTTCAACTGGCCACAATGGCTGGAGCTGTGCCAATCCGAAATCTAGGAACCAGGAGCTTCTTCTGGGTCTCCCACACAGGTGCAGGGGCCCAAGGACTTGGGCCATCTTCTCCTGCTTTCCCAGGCCATAGCAGAGAGCTAGATCAGAAGTGGAGTAGCTGGGACTCAAATCAGAACCCATATGGGATGTTGGTATGACAGGTGGTAGCTTTATCCGGTACACCACAGCGCTGGCTCCATATAGTAGTTTCTTAAAATGTTGTCAGTGTCTTACCATTTACTCTGAAATGTACAGTGCAGAATTGAATGTGACTGCCTTAGGAAAGATCAGTTCGACTCACCCATGCAATATTCAGAAAGAAGATCCTATGAGGTTATTTTTCTATCATTTGAATTCTCTTCCTTAACTTATTGATTCTGATTCTGTCCTCTTTTGTGCAAAGTCTGGTAAAAAAAAGTCCAGTAGAATTTCTCTGGCCCTATAGTCCAATAACTGAAAAAAGTAGAATTTGCTTTCTAATATTTTAGAAGCAATCTTTTTTAAACCGATTTTTATATGACTTGTAATTTGATCTTGATTGTTTGAATGAATATTCAATATGAAACTAGAATTTCCTGTTTTAAGACAGTTTTCACTTTTCGTATAGTAAAAATGAGTAGTTTATACATGAAGGTTCTTCAAAAATTCATGAATTCTAAAACACATTTGCATTAAAATTCACTTATTTTTTTAAAAAGACTTATTTTATCATTTCAATGACACAGAGAGCAACAGGCAAAGAGGGAGAGACAACAAGAGATTTTCCGTCTGCTGGTTTGCTCCCCAGATGGCCCCAACCCTCAGAGCTTGGCTAGGACAAAGCCAAGAGCCAGGAACTTCATCTGGGTTTCCCACAAGAGTGGCAGAGGCCTAAGTACTTGGATCATTATCTGCTGCCATCCTAGGCAGACTAGTAGGAAGCTGAATTGCAAGTGGAGCAGCAGACTCCTACCAGTACTTCTATGTGGATGTCAGCCTCACTAACAGAGGACTGACCCACTGTGCCATAACACCTACACTTATCTTCTAATTCCATTTTTCACAAACTTTTCATCTCAAATTCAAGCCCCCAAGAATATTACCTCTTGTTCTCTATAAAACATATAAGGAAATATTATTGTTGTCTTACTGTATTAAAAGTTTGACTTTATAATAACTGTTGCAAAGTAAGATTTTTACACAGTTTTAAAAAGCATTTCTAAATTTCCAGGCATATTGTCCTTAGCACTGAAATAGAAATACATCTAATTGTGAAAACAATTTAGACAATTTACTTTTTAAAACATCTATAAATATTAAAAAGATAATATATTTACATGTCTTATGTTCATAAATACCATTTTAACAGGTGTCTCTTGAAGTCTGTTTCTTTTCCCAGTATATTAAATATTATGAAATATAGCAGTACACTCTATTTATTCAAGGAAATGTAATTTCTGTTTTGATGAAAGTAGTAAGTTCCAGTAACATATACTTCTTCTAAGGAAAATTAATAATAGAAATGATTAAAAGAAAACATGAAAAAGAGAAAAGTTCTGTCCAAAGATCAAATATTGCAAGAATAACAAAATTTTTCTAAAAATTGTATTACTTATTTGAATGGGAATGACAGAAACAGACAGAGCTTCCTCTGCTGGCTTAGTCCCCAAATACTTGCAATCTTTGAGGCATGGCCTAGCCATGAGCAGGAACTCAATCTATTTCTCCCATATGGGAGAAATACTCTACCAATTAACACTGCCTCGAAGGATCTGTATTGGTGGGAAGCTGGAGCCAGGTGCCTGGGCCAGGAATAGAACCCAGACATTCCACAGGATCTAAAAGACTAGGCTAAGTGCCTGCTCCCTAAGTCACACTTAATTTTTTTTAATATAATAGAATCATTAGATACAAATGTAATGAACTATGAATATTCAATAATAATACAGTGTCTACTTGAAGATTTGGGGTCAACCCTGGAAAATGAAATGATTAGATTTAGAAGAGGGGAAGAATGCTATCTTTTGTTTATGCAGGAAGTATTGCAAACCCAGCGAGTCCAGGCATTGGCTAGCCTCTTTTATTCCAAAAACACCAGAGGAAACCCAGCCAGGAACTTACCTTTTGAGTGATATAGGCACACCAAAAAAAGCTATGGGTGAAAAGGGTATCTTACAACACAGAAAGTGTATCATTTATTGAATTGGAGCATAGTATAGGTAGGACATGACATTATGGAAGGTCAAAATACATTAGGAACATCATTGAAAAAGAAGAGGCCAGAATAAGAGGGAGTGTAAATAATTAGTTTCCTCTCATGGTTTGGGGCTCTCCTGGAAATTTTTAATTTAGAATTAAAAATCATTGATTTTACAATATGTCCAAATAAGTCTATTCATTATAAAATTAAGACCACGTACAAAGGCATGTTATTTATGTAGGAAATTATTGTATATTCACCAGCATAACTATTAGTAATGAACTATATGCTAACCAATTTCATCAGCAGCGCAGCTTTTTCTTTTTAAGATTTTATTTATCTATTTGAGAGCCAGAATCACAGACAGAGAGAGGGAGAGACAGAGAGAAAATTCTTCCATCCACTAGTTCACTCTAAATGGTCACAATGGCCAGAGCTGGGCCCATCTGAAACCTGGAGCGGCCATGACATGAACCAGCACCCATATGGGATGCCGGCGCCACAGGCAGAGGCTTAGCCTACTACAGCACTGCACTGGCCCCGGCTTGTTCTTGTTAACTTAGAAATATAGCAGGGGCTGACACGTGGCATAGCCGGTAAAACCTCTGTCTGAAGCTCTGAGAACTCATATGAGCACCAGTTTGAATCCCAGATGCTCCATTTCCAATCCAGCTCCCTACTAATGTGCCTGGTAAAGCAGTGGAAGATGGCCCAAATGTTTGAGCTGCTGTGCCCATGCAGGAGACACAGAGGAAGTTCCCAGCTCCTGGCTTTGGATTGGCCCAGCTCTGGCCTTTGCAGCCATTTGGGGAGTGAACCAGTGGATGAAAGATCTCTCTCTCTCTCTCTCTCTCTCTCTCTTTCTCTCTCTCTCTCTCAACTCTGCATTTAAATAAATAAATAAATCTTTAAAAGAAAGGAAATAAAAGAAATATAGCATCATGAAATAATAGCTTTTAGTTGAATGCAGTTATTTGTGTACGTATGTGCTACTTTAAGTGGGATGTCAACTCCTTTAGGTGAGAAACTTCATTTCTCTTTTGTATCCACCTATCACCTAGCACAACTTTCCAATGACTATAACAATGATATAGGTTGTGTTTTTATATAATCCCTTTTCATTAAAAATAATATTAAAGACAACCAATTTGCATAGTGAGTTATTCTGTAGATAGCAAAATAACTGGATTCTGGGACATTAGGCAAAGATATACTAAGGAAGAGCAAGAAATTTTAAAAGGAAAGTACCAAGGGGGAAGAATTCTATATTGCTAAATTATTTTTCCACAAAAATATATTTCAACCTTTTCCCAGTGGATGCACTGTAATTTCTCCTGGCTAAAATTGGCAGTGCCCTTTTATTTACTCCCCTTACTTCTCATTTAAATATCATGCACTAGGCTATCATTCTTGATTTTACTACTTTTTACTGCCTATGGGCTTTTTTTCCCCAACTCATTTAAAAGGCATTATGCTTTGATAATAGACTGTCTGAAGATGGAACTAAATTATAATTTTTTAAAACTTCAATTTAATCAATGCCAGAGGCTACCCAGAGATATAGATTTCTCACAAAAAGTTCTATTAGTTGAACTCTTTGTATATTGTCCTTTATTGGAAAAGTTTCACTGTATATCCATAAATATTTATGGATAAATATGTAGAAATATTTGCAAAAGTAATTTTTGACATTATGACTAATTAGTATCAAGATAGCATCTTGGGATTTCTTTGGTTTTATTCATATTAAAAATTTACAATAACGCAGACCAGAGGATGCAAGTCAAGGGAGTGCCTGTGTCCCATCTCTAAACTTCGGTGGCCTGAACTACAAGTCTATAGTCACAGGCATGTTCTGTAGTAGTTTTTCTAAGGTAGACAATGCCCATGAGGAAAATTATATTCTCACTTTAAAACTTTCTTTCCCTTTGGTCTGAAAGGGAGGTTTTTTTCTACTTACTGTATACTTTGCTGATGGCAAAGTGAATCTAGCTATGAGATTATTATTTAAGTTCTTATTTTGGCTATGCTATTACAGAAAAATGTTAGCCATCTCTTTTATAAGGTCTAAAGATTAAATTGTGCAGCCTACAGATTCCTTCATAATAGAATTAGTTTCCTACCTTGAAGAGAATAGAGAAATGAAAGAACAAGTTGGGCTTAGAATAGAGAAATGAGGGAGCAAGTCCTAGATCGCTTGCTGACAATAGCAATATCACATGAATACTTAGCAAACCTTTTCAACCATTAGATAACAACTTAAGAAAACATTTACCAGAAGGTCCAATGCCTTCTATAAATTTTAAGAATCATGTATTTGAAAACACCTCTTAAATATCTAACATGGTGTAGTTTGTTTAACCAGTAAACTTAAGCACAACCATATAAAATGTTTTTAGTTTCTTTCTACCAACAAGTTTAAAACATATGATACACAGATTCAGGTCACACAAATTAAAATGTATCTTTGATTGATTTTAGCAGCTTAAATTTATGGACAATCTTATCTATAAGCCATTTAAAATAAAACTCTTAATAAAATTTCCCCATGTGGACATACAATATGTACACACATATAACATAGCATAATAGACCAATATAGCATTTTTAATAATAGCTTTTAAAATCTTTAACTCTTTTTGTAGATTGCCAATTGATTTGAATTGCTTTTTTAGTAACCTCAGTTAGCCCTACTTTCTCTCAGTTGGTACTGTTAATATATTATTGGCTTCATCTGTTTACAGAGCCATCCCAAAGTACTGAATACAATGGAAGTGGCTGGAAAAAGTCCATAGGAACCTATAGGAGGACAGCTACACACAGAACCAACAACGCTTTAGTTTTATGAGCAGCAAATCATATATAACTGTGGATGACAAAAGACTTTAAGTCGCCATGTTTAAAATTATAAACTCATAGACCAAATTTGATCTTGTTACAAGGTGATTATTCAAATCTTTGAAAATAAGCACATATTTACATAACCCATAGCTCTTAATAAAAATTCAGCTCTTTTTGAACAATTAGAATTTAACAGACATCAAGAGAACATAATAGATTACTTTAACACATTGCTTTAACAGAGCATCAGATTTTAATTCTATGTCAAAGAGAAATTGAGCTTCCTGTGATCTTTTGCTATGAGGTTTCCTTCTTTTACCTTCTTTCATATTGGTGACCATGTTTCTGTGTTTCTGTGTGTAACACATCTTTAAGCATCTTTTGCAGGGCAGGATGAGTGGCAACAAATTCTTTCAGTTTCTGTTTGCTATGAAAAGTCTTAATCTTTTCCAGGAGGAAAAGAAAGCTAGGCATCAGAAGCAATGGGTGGCAGGCCTATTAATGGCTGATCTGTACAGTGATCTGCCCTCAAGGAGACCCAACAGGCCAGTCCACTGCAGTGGCTTTCAATGTGGTAAGCCTGGGCTTCAGCAGAAGTCAGCTTGTGAAGAGCCCTGGTGGCTCTGCCAAGAGTTGGATCACTGGAAATGGACCTGCCCTGGAGTCGAAGGATGCCCAGGTCAGAGCCACAGATCTTATTGGCTCTAAGCTGAAAAGCCCTTCACTCAGCCCAACTTCCAAAGTGACCACTGCAGCTGAGGGTGTGGTCAAGTAGGGTCAGCAACACTGCAGGCAGAACTGTAAATTTCTTGTTAGAGATGCCCCCTGCCTTTACCTGGCCAGCTCTCCTCCCAGGCCAGCCAAGTAATGAAAGTCACCAGAGTGCCTTCCCCTAGGAGGTTCACACCTCCCTTAGGATGTACCCCATGTGAAGAGATAGGTAGGTCTGGGCCTCTTAACTTACAAGGCCTAAAGCCCACCAGAATATTATCAAGCCCCTTCTATCAGGTTCTATTTGCCTCTCAATCAGAAAACTTAATTGTAGCTTAGACAGCACCTTTCTTAGCTCCTCTAATAATTACTCTGTCCTTTGTTCTAGACCCTGTCTAGCGCACTTGGGCCTCATTCCTTTGTAATCATAACCTCTACTCTACCACCAATGGCTCTACTCCCAACCTGTGTGTACTGATGGTCCTCTTCCCCACTTAATGCTGTATAATTGTTCAAACCTGGTTAATGCCACTCTTAGGATCATTGGTTACTATCCTCACCCTGTCTTTTATGACCTTGTCTAAATATGATCAGAGTCGGCAAACTTGGAAGGCTTCCATAGCCTTGGCAACTCATGACGACAGCCTAGGGTGGTTACTGGCGCCATAAACTAGAGTGTCAATTTGTTGGGTCAACAACAGGAGCCACTGTGCACTTGCTCCTCATGTGGGATCTCTGTCCTTAATGTGCTGTACATTTTGATTTGATGGTATAACTAGTACTCAAACAGTGTGTTTCACTTTGTGTGTCTATGTGAGTGCAAACTGTTGAAATCTTTATACTAAATTGATCTTCTGTATATAAAGAGAATTGAAAATGAATCTTGACGCAAATGGAAGGGGAGAGGGAGCAGGAGAGAGGAGGGTTGCGGGTGGGAGGGAAGTTATGGGAGGGGGAAGCCACTGTAATCCATAAGCTGTACACTGGAAATTTATATTCATTAAATAAAAGTTTAAAAAAAAAGAAAAAAAATTTACAATAACGAAGTCAATTTTAGTGGTAAGAATACGGGCCTTGAAATTGGGTAGATCTAGATTTCACGTCTTTTTTTTTTTTTTTTCTAAATAACTATGTAACTTTGTTGATGTTAAGTATATCCTGTGACTTACACATCTGGAAGATGATGATGACAAGTCCCACAATTAGGGTCCAAATTTGATAACACTGTAAATCACAAGGACCATACAGAGCCTTCAAAGAATTGTTATTCTCCTTAGATTCAAAGGAAGGTAATGGTCTTTAAATATATGCTAGTCTGTTGTAGTTTTTTCTTGCATTTTACATAACAACCAGAGAAATGTCATGTTTGCACAGTAACTTAATCTGCTTATCAGCAACATAAAATCAAAATACTAATGTTTGCAGATGACATGTTTTGTATACAAAAAAAAAAAAAACCTAAAAATTCCACTATAAGGGAGTTGAAATTGACAAACCAATCCAGTAAAGTCAGATACAAAATCAACATACAAAAAGATAATGTTCTTATACCCCAACATTAATATTCCTAAGAGGGAAATTAAGAAAGCAATATCATTCCTTTTTTAAAGATGTATTTAATTATTTGAAAGGCAAAATTGCAGAGAGGAAGAGACAGAGGTCTTCCATCCACTCATTCACTCCCCAAGTGGCCGCAACTGCTGGACTTGAGTCGATCCAAAGCCAGGAGCCAGAGATTCTTCCAGGTCTCCCACATGGGTGCATGGTTTTCAAATTCATATCGTGGTCCCACGATGAGTGCAAGATTTCCAGCCATTACAAGCGGTAATGTGAAAGAAAAGGGTGTAGGGTGTCCTCTCTTGTTTTAGACAATGATCACCTGAAAGTACACATGAGTTAACTTCAAAACATTCCTACAAGTATATAATATGAAAAAAAAATTATACATGGATTTCAAAATTTGCTTTGCACAAAAATAACCTGACCTTTTAATTCTACTTTCATGAACTTTTTAAGTCTCCTCATATGACATTTCTATTTTCATAACATTGATAACAATTAGTCATATGACCTACCTACTTTGGATAGGGAGTCTGGGAAAGAACTTTAGGTCAATGTGACAGCTAAATAGTAGAGCTTCTGTTTTTATCTGGTTGTTGTCTACTTCTTTGTGTAATGTTGCTACATTCTCCCATTACGCTCCCCAAATCGAAGTATATACTAAGCTTTCTCCCACTTCATGGTATTAGTGCATGCTATATTCTCTGCCTAGGTCATTCAAACTCCAATATCTCCACTCCTAGTAACACCTTATCTTTTAGGTTTTTCTGTAATATAAAATCTTTGGATTAATCTTTCCAAATATACCAATCAAAATTGCCACCTATTATCAACATCTCTCTTAGAGAATCCAGTTTTCCTTTGTAATACTAATTAACAGTGTCATGCATTTATTTTTGTTCTTTGATTTTTGTCTACCTCAGCCATTAGTTTAAAGGCTTTTGAAAGTGTTTTATTTTTAATCACAGAAAAATATTACACAAAGTAAATACAAATAGCAGAAAGAAAAAATAAAAGGAGGAAAAGAAGGGAAAGTAGAAAATATAAAAGATGTCAGTATCTTTTATGAAATGGTTGATGGTTTGAATTTCACCTTCCAATGTTGGACATTTTCCACTTTACTTGCCTCAAAGTCATAGTTCAGAAAAGCATACAATGCAAATTAACAGACATTCATTGAGTGAATAATTTGAACTTCCATTTTAAAAAATCAGCATTAACCTTAATATATATGTTTTGAGATGTTATAAAATCTATACCCACTGGGTTCAAATCTCCAAGAATAAAGGGAATATTATGAATCAAACGTTTTGAGTCATTTTCAGATTGTCTAAGAAAATGTCTTGAATTAGTTTTGGAATAATGTTTCTGTATAAAGGCTGATAGACCTCTCTGCAAGCCCAGGCTCAAAAATACAGGCGTTGAATTCATGAGAGCCTTATGAAGTGCCTTGTTTGCTGCTACAATTGTTTTTAAGGAGGTAAAAATACTTTAAAAGTGTTCTTGCCTTTATAGTAATTAGTATAAAGATGTTCTACTGCATACAAGATTATTTATTTCTTCCAGAAATTAATCCAATTGAATTAAGTGTCCCTGACTACCTGATAAAATATTGTCAATCATAAATGTATTGTCTCTCTTAATTTTTTGTATTCAAGTATCAATAGTAGCGTTTATATTTTGCATTGCCTTTCCCTGAATAACACGTTTACCTTCAGTAATGATTATGAAAAACTAACTGAAACCAATGTTCATCTTGAACAGCATTAGATTATTCTCTGCACTTAATCATTCCAGTATGCACTTTGGTTGGTTTTGTTTAAAGAATTTTTCTGTCATATGATGTTGGTGTAACATTTAGAATTTCCTTTCTTTCTTTTTGTTTCCATCATCAATTTGGTTTCACGTCTTCTTTTTGCTAGCTTTATACAAAATGTAAATTCCCCTTCATTTTACTTTCTATAACCCATATTTGAAATTTTAGTACCTTTTTAAACTCGTATGCCCAAACAGCTTCATAAACATTAATGAAACAGTGTACTGCCAATACTTTTAGCTGAGCTATAGTTTATTTTTAATGAAAGCATGTATTAGTATTCATGGGAGAATATTATATATTTTGAGCTCAGTCACATTTCCATTTAGCAGCTTTGTAGAAATAATTTTGTTTTTATAGAAAACTTTTCAGAGAATTTACAAAAGTCTAAAAACACTTTTGAATGCCATTAACCTTCTACCAGCTGGAGTATTTGTTTTGACCCAATACTCATCATCATGTATGAAAATTACGTTCACCTGGGTGGACGATGGTCCTCATTCACTAATACAATTACAAAAACACATACTCAGGAATTCATTTACCTGAAAGTATGGAGGTTGTGGTAGGCAGAATAATGTCTACCTCTCTATCCAAATATATCAATGTTACAAACCTAGGATCCTATAAACATGTTGAGGTTGTAGTGTATGAATTTCCTATGGCTACTTTAAGTGATTACCACACATTTAGTGGTTCAAAACAACACTGTTTTATTATTGCACAGTTAGGATTTCAGAAGTTTAAAATGGTTTGGTGGCTGTATTCTTTCGGACAGCTGTTGGGGACTGTTTCCTTGTCATGATTAATTTCTAGATACCACTACATTTCATGCTTGCTCTCTCCTTTTTCCGCCTTCAAAGCTAGTAGAGTAATATTTTCTGTTCTTATTTTCTCCTTGACTCACCTCTCTTCCTCTCTCTCTCTCTCTCTCCGCTCCTTACAGCCCATCTGTATGTCTCTCTGTCCCCCTCCCTCATCTCTGTCTCTCCTCACTTTCCTGACTCCATATTACAAGGACTGCTGCGATGACAAGGGGCCCCTACCTGGGTAATCTAGGATAGTACTACATTCAAAAGCCCTTTACTAAATTACATCTGCAAAGTCTCCTTTGCAAATTCTAGGAGATAGATAGTGTACATTTTGATGGTGGGGAGGCACTGTACAGGTTACTGCAGTTGAAGATGGAATTGGGTTGCTAGTTCTCTGATTTTATCACAGGGACATCATTCTGGATGATACAAGTGAATGTAGTGAAATCACAGTTCCTTGAAAGTAGAGAGGAAGGAAGAAGAGGCGATTGGAGAGAGACAATGTGGGAAAACCTGTCATTGTTAGTTTGAAGATGAATAAAGGAATCCTAGAGTCTAGTAGGCAGACAGGCTCCAGCAACTGAAAAAGATCCACAGAAAGTAGTCCAAAGCAGACCAGAGAATGTGCTGATTGATTGTTGAGGCCTATAGAGACTTCTGACCTACACAATTCTAAGATAACAGATTTTCATTGTTTGAGGTAATAAATTTGTGGTGATCTGTTAGAGCAGCAACAGAAAACTAATACAGGTGCTCATTTAAAAAGCTTAGAAAACTTGTTAGTCTATAATTTCATGACTATTTTCATGGAGTTTGTAATGCATTTTAAATAATAATCCAGATCATGACAAGTGTTCTTACATGGAGCAAAGTGAGACTATGTTCAATGCTTCACCTTTTTCTTAAACCATTTGGGTAGCTATAGCATCTAAATAAAGAACTCCTGAGTATTGCTTTAATTAACATTCAAGAAAAATACAAGTAACTACTTTAAGATTCAATGTGTTTTATAATTTTTAGGTATATTTAACAAAAAATGCATAATCCTTGAATTGGAATCAAAATCCCTGGAAAGAAAAGAAAATTCATGCTTCTGTAATTTAATGATATCCTGAAATAGGTAAGTTCTATGAAAGTAATAGCTTGTAAGCCACAAAGGCATGCTTCTTGATTTTTATTTTACATTTTGAATATATTTGGTACTAACACTGAATAACACATCCTGTGGCCAGAATAACAAGCTTTATTTAAAAGATATGTGTCCTCAAAGAAATGGCCTTCAGAGCAGCATTGACTAAAGGTAATGTGAAAGCTAATTGTATTTCCCAAAGTACTGGGAGAAATCTTTGTGTGCTATCAGAAGTCAATTTTAGTTATGCATTTTTAGCATTATTTTGTTCTTCGGTGCACAGACTCTTGTGTCTGTGTGTCGGTATTAATTCTGTAATGTATGGGGCTGGACTGTCAACGCAGCGGGTTAATGCATCCCATGTAGGCGCTGGTTCGAGACCCGACTGCTCCAGTTCCAATCCAGCTCTCTCCTATGGCCTGAGAAAGCAGTGGAGGATGGTCCAAGTCTTTACACCCCTGCACCCATGTGAAAAACCTGAAGGAGTCTCCTGGCTCCTGGCTTCTGATTGGCGCAGCTCCGGCCATTGCAGCCAGTTGGGTGAACCACCAGATGGAAGACCTCTCTTTCTGCCTCTCCTCTCTCTGTGTAACTCTGACTTGCAAATAAATAAATAAATCTTTAAAAATTCTGTAATGTATTAGCTTAGAGATTATGGCCAACTTAACTTTCTCAAGCCTCAAGTTTTCTCAACGTAAAATGGAGAAAATGGAAATTATACTTACCCCAAAGAGAATGAATGCATCATGGCAGCCAGCCTCAAAGACAGCTGCCAATAGTGCCTGGCTTCTGACATTTGCACCATTGTGTGGCCCTGAAAGTGAGCTGTCATGTTGAGAACAGCACTGAGGAAGGATCTATGACATGACAAACAAGTCTCACATCTCAGGCAAGCCTTCACATGACAAGAGAACTGGTCAAAATCTTGACTGCAACCTCAAAAAACATGCTAAGTCAGAAGCACCCCACTAAGTCAATCCAGATTCCTGACCTTCAGACATTGTGTAATATCTTGAAAGTTTATTCGTGTAAGCCACCGACTTCTGTGGTAACTTGTTAAACAACATTAAATGAATGCAGGTATTGATATAAGCTTGGCATACAGTTAGCACTATATATCTGACTGTTGTTGCTATTATTTTGAAGGTAAATGTATGTAAGTGTATTATATGCTTTCAGAAAATATGTATGTTCAGAGACGAAAAGATGAGCCATCAAACCTAGTCAATCCAGGGAGAAGGCATTCTTGTTCATATGGGCTCATTGGTTTCTCTAGTATTTCCTTGTGTGTTTCAGTTCATATTTACTTCTTAGAAGAGTGAGAACCATCCTCCTAGTCACTGACCTCTACATTTAGGCTATAATAGTTTAGATTTAGCATGTCAGAAAGTGGACAGATTAGCTAATTGAAAACTCAACAGGGAAACTCAAATTAAGTCAAAAGGATTTAAAGTGTGTGTGTGGTGGAGGCATATGTATTTGTATGTGTATATGGTGGGTGACACCATTAAAGATCCAACACTTTGTGACTAACTGTATTTATGGATTGGCATTCAGAGTAAATGAATTTAAAGACCTGATTAATAAAGCAAGAAACCAAGTTTACAAAAAAAAATCAAGAAGTATCTTTTATGGCAAACTCAAAAATTACTTTTTGATGATTTGTTGAATAAGTAACTTTTGGTGAGCTTGATTTCTAAGGACCCATTGTTTAACAAATAGTATATATATAAGTATTCATAATTTGGAGCTAATTAACATTAAATTTGAAAAAAAATGAATGCCTTATTGTTTATGCTTATTTTTCCTGTAAAGATGATAGTTCCTATAAATTTTATCTTATTCAGAATGAGTATGAGATTGATCTTGTTCCTTTAAAATGATTGATTTTCTGGTTAGTTTATTCAGTTTACCTTGTCATCCTGTTTGCTTTTATATTATATTCCAAGCCTTTCCATATAATTGGCAAGTGTTGTGTAATAACATGAATGAAAAGTTAGCTTTTTATTCTCTCTGTATGTATTTGTCTTTGTGCAAAAGTACAAATACCTTTCAAATAAACAAATTTCTAGATTATTGCTTATTTACTTAAGAAAATAATCCAAATGAAAGATAGAGGACAAAAGTTTAATCAGAAAAACAACTGAATATAAGGTTCTAAATAGCCCTGAATCACTTGCAGTAACTGAACTAGACAAAGGTGTGTTCTGTATGCCTCAACTGAAGTCTTTCCACATTGTTTTCTGTTCTTAAGTATTTTTTAATTCAATACATGTTTAAAATTTTATTAAAATTAAACTCACATTACATAGCCTCCTATCAACAATGTACAAGGATATTAATTTCTTCACATCCCTGTAAAAACTTGCTATTATGTCCCTAAAAAAAAAAAAAACCCTATAGCCATCCTAATAGGTATGAAGTGATGTCTCCTTGTGATTTTGCTTAGAATTTTCCTATTGATTAATGATATTGAGCATCTATGGAATATAAAACTTCTGTTGAATATTGAATCTACAAATATTATCTCCTATTCTGTAGGTCATATTTTCATTTCTTGATAATGTCCTTTGAGGCACAAAGGTTAGGGTTTGGATTAAACATCAAAGTGTGTGTGTGTGTGTGTATTTTCTTTCTATTGTTGAAAGAAGGTGCCTTTGGCCTAACCTCCAAGCATCCATTGCCAGTCATGAAGCTATAATGATATTTTCTTCTAAGATGTGTATGGATTTAGATCTTATACTAAGGGTACTGATCCATTTAAGGTAATTTTTATATACGATTAAGCAGGGATCCATATTCAGTATTTAACATGTGAGTATCTATTTGTTCCATCACTATGTATTGAAGAGAATGTTAATTCCCCCATTAAATGGTTCTGGCACCATTGCTGAAAATCAACTGACCTAGGGGCCTGTGTTGTGGCATAGTGGGTAAGGCCACAAACTGCAGTGCTGGCATCCATACGGTCACTGATTGGAGTCCGAGCTGCTCTACTTCCAATCCAGCTCTCTGCTATAGCTTGGGAAAGCAGTGAATATAGCTCAAGTCCTTGGTCCCTGCACCCACATGGGAGACTTGGAAGAAGTTCCTGGCTCCTGGCTTTGGACTGGCGCAGCTCCAGCCATTACAATCTGGGAAGTGTGCTAGGGGTTGGAAGACCTCTCTCTCTCTCTCTTTCTCTCTCGCTCTCACTTGCAGCCTCAGGCTCTCTGCCTTTCAAATAAAATAATTAAATCTTTAAAAAAATCAACTGACCATGATACACAGGTTCACTTATGGACTCTCAATTCCTTTTCATTGGTCTATATTTCTATGCTGTGCTAGTAGCATCCTATTTTGATGATTGTAGCTTTGTAATACAATTTTTAATCAAGAACTATGAGTCTTTGATCATGTTCTTTTCCAATATTTCTTGGGCTATTTTGGGTCCCTTGCAAATTTAAGGAATTTTGAGGCTCAGTTTTTATATTTCTAAAACAAATATTATCAGGATATTGGCAGGAATTAAGTCTTTAAACTGCTTTCAGAAATATTGCCATCTGTACAATATAGTCTTACAATCCATGAACATGGGATATCTTGTCATCTGTTCCCATCTTCTTAAACTGACTTCAGTGATATTCATCAGTTTTCAGTGTATAAGTCTTCCATTTCCTTGCTTAAATTTATTCCTAGGTGCTTTTATTCTTTTAGATGCTATTGCTAATGGTATTTTTCCTTAAATACCATTTCCCTTTAGAGATTGCTCATTGCTGGTGTATAGAAATGCAAATTATTTTGTGTGCTGCCCTTGTGCCTGCATATTTATTGGATTTATTTATTTACTGAATTACTTGAAATTTACTAGTTATAGGATTAGGATGATTGTACCTATGAATAGATATTGATTCATCTGTCCTTTCAAATTTGAATGAAACATTTCTTTTTCTATTAGAAATGCTCTGGCTAGAACTTCATTATCATATTGAATAATAATAATAATGATAAAAGTAGGCAGATGTGGCATGTTCCTGATCGTATTCAGAAAATTTTTAGTCTTTCACATTTGAGTATGACATTAGCTGTATTTTCCATAAACGTCCTTTACTATGTTAATTAAGTTCCTATCAATTCCTATTTTCTCAAGTGCATTTAATCATGAAAGGCTTATTTTTCTCAAAGCTTCTGCCACAATATTATGGCAGCATTTACTGCTCTGAATTTTTACCACAGTGGGAAACTTCTGTCACAATAAGACAATAGCTTTCATTCCTATGCCCTATTACTTCTATTTCTTCCCTTAGATTCTAAATCAGCCAAGTAAATTAATTCAAGAACATGCAAAGAACATTATGATGGGCGGCTGGTGCCGCAGCTCACTAGGGTAATCCTCCGCGCCGGCACTCCGGGTTCTAGTCTGGGATGGGGCGCCCATTCTGTCCCGGTTGCTCCTCTTCAGTCCTGCTCTCTGCTGTGGCCCAGGAAGGCAGTGGAGGATGGCCCAAGTGCTTGGGCCCTGTACCCACATGGGAGACCAGGAGGAAACACCTGGCTCCTGGCTTCAGATCGGCTCAGTGCGCCGGCTGTAGCGGCCATCTGGGGGGTGAACGGAAGGAAGACCTCTCTGTCTCTGTCTCTCTCTCTCACTATCTAACTCTGCCTGTAAAAATAAAAAAAGAAAAAAAAAAGGAACATTATGATGGAAAGAAATATTTCCTTGTCCATAGTACCCAATAAACTCCATGAAAACATTTGAAAGACACAGAATGATACCAGAAATGCATGCATACTGTGACACAGTCAATGTCGCAGATCATATAAGAGAAGCACATAAACGAAAGATTTCTTCTGATTTTCACGTTTGTCCTGGAAACAGAACTGCAGAGGCAAGCGTTTGGCAGCAGTTAAGATGTCACTTGGGATGCTTTCATCCCATTTTAGAGTGCTTGGTTTTGAGTTTCAGTTCTTCAAATTTCAGTTTCTTGCTAATGTACACCCTTGGAAGTAGCAGGTGATGGCTCAGATATTTTAGTTTCTGCCATCCACACAGGAGGCACGAATTGCATGGTAGGCTCCGGGCCTTTGTCTGGTCAAACCCCTGTTACTGCAGGCATTTTGGGGTGAACCAGCAAATGGAAGATCTCTCTCTCTGTCACTCTGTTTTTGTTTCTTCTCTCTTTGTGTCTCTCTGTCTCTCAAATAATTGACAATGAATAAATTAACCTTTAAAAATATTATAAAAGTTATTTCCAGCATTTACCCAAAATAAAAGGCATATTTTTGATTATAGTTTACTTAATATTTTTAAAAAAGTGATTATTTTTGAAGCTGAGACCATTGTGATTTTAGAAGGAATAATTGAGCCAACACAGTTATGATGTTATTCATTGCCTGGAAAAAAGACTGATAGATATGTAATTCATATGTATGTGTTTACTATTTTTAATGAGAGTTCTAAAGAAACCTTTTCAATTTAGCAATTTTGCTGCCCAATTTGTGAAAAAAAACCCACCCTGTAACGGAAATTATATGATGGAAGCATAATTTTCTGCTCTCCATAGCTGGCTTTTAAAATTTAATACTTAAACCTGGGTATATATACTTTGTGGTTATTTTTGTAAATATATGGATAATATTTAAAATTTGCTCATTCCAAAGTAATTTCAAACTTACAGGAAAATTTCTAATACAATACAGGACAATATACTCTATCCCATTTCTACATGTTAATATTTTACTACATTTACTATATCAGTTTGTTATTCTCTCTCTCTCCTTCTGATTCTCTATGTGTATATACATATATATGTGTATATATGTACTTTTTCTCATTTTGAAATAATTAAAAGGTATAGCATTCTTTTATTTCTCAAACACTTTATTTTATATCTCCCAAAGCAGAGCTATTAACTTAATGATCAGTAAAATCATCAAAGTTAGTAAACTAAAATAATAGACTTTTAAAAAAAAAGTCTACTATTTTATTTGAAAGGTAAAGTTACAGAGAGAGAGGAGACAGAGGAGAGAGAGAGAGATTGTCCCTCTGCTGGTTCACTTACCAGATGGCCACAATGGCCCTGGCTGGGCCACACTGAAAACCAGGAGCATGGAATTCTATCCTGTTCTCCCATATGGGCGTCAGGGGCTCACACACTTGGGCCATCTTCTTTTTTCCCAGGCATATTAGAAGGGAGCAGCAGTGGAGCAGTTGGGACTCAAAATATACTCATAGGGAATGCTGACATCCCAGGCAGCAACCAAACCCATTGTGCCTCAATGTTGGCCCCTAAAATAGTAGATATTATTCTCATTTTCCCAGCTATCCCATCAATGTAATTTATTTAGAAAGGAAATAGTGAAAACAAAATACGACCCGGGATTTTACTTTGCCCTTAGTTGTTATAAACTGAGATGATTTTCATAATATGAACTATGTTGATTTGGTGGTCACAATAGACTAGCACTCAGCACCTCTTTCAGTATCTATGTTCTTGATTCTTGTTTGTTCCTTCTCCCCTTTGACTTGCTGTGCCACAGCATCTGCTCCCCTGAAATAATGCTGAGAGGGTGCTATCCCATTCAGGTTTGTAAATTATGACAGATCCTTGTGGCACAGCAAATCGAAGACCCAGCCGTGGTGCTGGCATCCCATATGGGCACCGTTAGAGTCGTGGCTGCTCCACTTCTGATCCAGTTCCCAGCTGATGTTCCTGGGAAGGCAGCGGAGGATGGCCCAAGTCCTTGGGCCTCTGCACCCTTATGGAGACCTAGAACCAGCAGATGGAAGACCTCTCTCTTTGTCTCTACATCTCTCTGTAACTCTTTCAAATAAATAAAATAAATCTTTAAAAATAACCTTTTAAAACATTATTTCAATATTATTTAATGCTTTCTAGGAGTATATTTTTTAATTTAATTTAAAATTCAGGCCAGTGCAATCCAATCATTTTTCCCAGTATTAGTCCTTTCTTTTTGGTTTTATTTGATAGAGTGGCGGGGAGAGAGAGAGAGAGAGAAAGAGAGAGAGAGAGAGTAAGAGAGAGAGAGAGAGAGAGAGATATTCCATCCACTGGTTCTCCACTCAAATGTCCACCATAGCCAATGGTGAGGCAAGCCCAAGTAAGAGGGCTCTGGAACTTTATTTGAGTCTTTTCTATGTGTGACAGGGACGCAGGTACTTGATCCAGCATCTGCTGCCTCCTGGAGTGTGCTTCAGCAGCAGGAAGCTGGATCTGAAGTGGAAGAGCTGGGATATGGAATGCAGGCACTTCTAGAAGCATCTTAGCTGTTGCACCACAATGTCCACCCATGTATAACTTGTTTTATAAAATAATTGCTTAAATCTCTGTCTCTGTGGCAAAATATTTAAAGTATGTGGGGGCCCGTGCTGTGGCGTAGCAGGTAAAGCCACTGCCTGCAGTGCCAGCATCCCATATGGGCGCAGGTTCAAGTTCTGGCTGCTCCAGTTGCAATCCAGCTCTCTGCTATGGCCTGGGAAAGCAGTAGAAGATGGCCCAAGTCCTTAGGCCCCTGCACCTGCATGGGAGACCCAGAAGAATCTCCTGACTCCTAGTTTCAGATCGGTGCAGCTCCAGCTGTTGTGGCCATCTGGAGAGTGAACCATCTCGCTCTCTCTCTCTCTTTCTCTCTCTGCCTCTCCTTCTCTCTTTGTGTATTTCTGACTTTCAAGTAAATAAATAAATCTTTAAAAAAATTTAAAGTATGTGAAGATTGCTTTAAATAAATCATGTCTTAGCTTTTATCTCTTTATTTTATACCAAACAACAGAAATCAGATCTTCATTTGCTAGGTGTGAAAATATTATATTTTACTGATATGATTTTTACCTTAAAATATTGATCTCCAGATATAATTCATACTTGAGCTACAATTCACTAGTTCATGGATTTCATTTTAAGAACACCATCAATAATTTTTACCTTGCAATGATTGCTTCATTCTCCCTTTCCATACTTAAGTTCTGCTCCTCAATTGACATCAGTGCCAACCAAAGTGTGTCATTGCTGTGATTGTCCATAGACATACGCCAATATGAATGCTGTCAATTTCCAACACAATTTCAGCATCAGAAATGGTTTATTTGAGCTATTAGGATAGTTTTCTTTCTTGCCCTGCTTTTCCCCTTATCAGTTGTGAGGATTCCAACAGCAGTGCTCCAAATGCAACAGCAGACCCTCTATAGATGTCAGTACTCTCTCTCAGATTCTTCTCTGCTATTCTTGAATTATATATTTCCATCAGCTCACATGCCAAATTTATAGCTTTCTAATCAGGAAAAGACACATACATGCATATTCCAGCTTTTAGTGTTGACTATTTGTTGTGTACTGTGGTGATAAGTGAAGAGAGCACATTTCACATGAATAGATTTTCCTTACTACTATTGTTTGTCAGCATAATCATGTTGCCATTACCCATTCCCCTCTTATAACCTAAAGTATGTCTTGAAGTTTAAAAGAACTGGAACTGATTTAAACATATGTAGTTAATAAAACTAAAAGAAGTTTAAATATTTAAATAATATCGAAGAGCTCCATCAGATTCCTCAAGAAATGAGAGTAAGTCAATCAACAGTTTAGTCATTTGTTACACTCTGTCCTAGGCACCAAGACATTAAAGATTTATAAAATAACAGTAGCAGCTGTGATGCAGTGGGTAAAGCTGCTGCTTGTAGTGCTGACATCCCATTGGTGTGCTGGTTCAAGTCCTGGCTACTCCAATTCCAATTTGGCTCTCTGCTGTGGCCTGAGAAGCAAGTCCTTGTGCCCCTGTACCCACGTGGGAGACCTGAAACAAGCACCTAGCTCCTGGCTTCAGATCCACTCAGCTCCTGCAGTTGAGGACATTTGGGAAGTGAGCCAGCAGATGGAAGACCTGTCTCTTTCTATCTCTTTGCCTTTGTAATGCCGCCTTTCAAGTAAATTAATAAATCTTTTTTTTTAAGAAAATAAAATATTAATACTATCAGTCTCCATTTTCATTACATAAATTATTGGGCTGCAACAATTATGTTAATCTATGGTTCTCACTGTAAATGTATTCTACTGAATCTTTACAGTAAGTAACCAAGCTAGTGTGGTATCTATAACATTGATGAGAATTCTGAAAGAAACAAATAGTGTGTATTTCTTTTGATAATGCAGGTTGGATATGTTTAATTAGAGTGCAAAGATAAGACCAATTAAATGCTCTTTAATTTGGCCCCTCTAACAACAGTTTGTGAAAGTATTGAATACATAGTTTAGACATTAACTACACAGCATATTACAGAGCACATCTCTAAACATCCTTTTCACTCAAATCTGGTTGGAGGAAAATTTTCTGTAAAATCCCATTTTGAAATAATAGTGTAGAAAGTGGAGCCTCATTAAAAAAACAAAAAAAAACAAAAAACAACCTTATAAGATTAGAACTCATGTTTAAAATGAGATCTTTATTTAAGCTAGCAAATAAATTCAGTGGTGATTTTTTTCATTTATGCAACTAGAGGAAGAGGTGGTCTTACCAGCAGTTATAATTTATTTATGTTTAGACACATGATACTACTCTATGCTCAATACTCATTTATAGAAGTTTCTCCATTTATTAACAAGTCTCCTCATAAAATGTTTGTATTCATAAGGTTGATCTGAGAGTATTCACTAAATAATTATAGTAACTACAAAATGTTTATTTACATGTGAAATAAATGGAGGACACATACTGACATAGAGTCAAAGTAAGCTTTTATTTTAAATGTATGTCATAAACTGAGTATATGTGTTCTAAATGTTATACTAACATTCATTTCCTTTCAATTTTTTTGAGTTACACAAATATATTGTTTCTGTTGAATGTACATTAAGTATTTGTTGAGGATTTACCTGAGGAATTACAAAAAGTAAATATTTAGTTTTGATAATAAATAGGAAAAATAAAATTAGACAGCTAACCATATTTGTACTAACCTGGATTTCAAGGGGGATAATTGTATAATAAAGTCAGCACTTGGACAGTTCTCTGTGGTATCTTCTTTCTGCACCTTTAATCATGGAAAAGAGGACTGTGAATAAAAGTGTAATTGCTATTGCTGTACAAAGTAAGTTACTGCATATTTTTGATTAATGAAACTGGGTTTGTGCATGATCCCATCAGTACCATATGCTTTTAAACTCAGTATGTTGCAAAGAAAGATGTGATTGCAATTACTGTACAATAATTTTTCCTGATTTATAATCTTTCTACAATGTTTGCAATTTATTAGCTGTGAATAGCATCCCCTCCCCACTGCACTGCTTTGGCATGTCCTGGCTACCTTTCTAAAGCTACACTACATGATTTTCCCTTCATGCCTCTATTGAAAACTAGGTACAAGATACATTATCCTGGAGCAGTCGCTGTGGCGTAGAGGGTAAAGCTGCCGCCTGCAGTGGCGGGATTCCATATAGGCACTGGTTCAGGTCCCAGCTGCTCCACTTCCAATCCAGCTCTCTGCTATGGTTTGGGAGAGCAGTGGAAGATGGCCCAAGTCCTTGGACCCCTATACCCGCCTGGGAGACCCAGAGGAGGCTCCTGGCTCCTGGCTTCAGATCTGTGCAGCTCCAGCCACTGCAGCCAGTTGGGGAGTGAACCAGTGGATGGAAGACCCCTCTCTCTCTGTCTCTCCTTCTCTCTGTGTGTAACTCTTTCAAATAAATAAATAAATCTCTAAAAAAATATGCATTATCCTTCAACTGCTAAACACCCTGCACATAATCAAATGAAATAGCAAGCACTCTCTGTACATATCCTCAACTCCAAATTATGACTTCTTCTTTGAAAGAAATAAAAGAGCCAGAAAGAGATCATTTCAGAGGCATATCCAAAGATAATGACAGTTTATCGACCTACTTTACTATTAGAATGAAATCCATATTAATCTCCTCTATCAGTTTGTTGCATCCATGCCCCATCCTACTTTTTCCTGTTCTTTCCTAGATCGCTGTCGTCACATTGACTTCAGCCAATTCCACGAATAGGCCAACCTCTTTCCTGTCACAGGAAATGTGCCTGGAATGTTCTCTGCACATTTTCTCCATTAGGTTTTGGCTCACATGTCGATTCTTTAACAAGGCTGCGTATGTATTCTGGCTCCAAAAATGTTTTTTTCCTTGTATTCTCCTTCTTAACCCCTTGACTGATTCCTTCTTGGCCTTTATTGCAGTCAACAATTAACCCTATCTCCAGAGTACTTGATTTTGTTTATTTTTCCTCATTAGAAAACATTTATGTGATAACATGGAATGTATGTATGTATTTCATTCAGCAAACTTTCTCCTACTTCAAGTATAGTTCCTAGACTTTTCAATCTGCATCTTGAATTTTAACCTCAATTATAACATGAACTCAGTAGGACGTGGGGTCTATATCTCAATTTCCTAATGAAAACAGTCTTGGTCCATAATATTCAGACTTCTTAAGGACAAGTTGAGAAAATGGATATAGGTCACTTTATATAAACATTCTGCAAATACAAGATAATTCTTCGACTTCATCTAAACAGATAAGAAAAAGATTTGAATACAGTAATATAATTTGGAAAAGTTTCAACATTTTTTGCATGGAAGGTGATCCCTGTTCTTCCACATCAAAAAATTTTAAAAAATGGTGGGTGAGAGGGGAGTTGGAAGCTGAAAAAGAGAACGCAAGCCTGTAGGAAAGATAGTTTCTCAGCATTCAATTGACGGATCACACTTTTAGGGCTCTGCCTCCACTGTTGGTAATACCGCGAGGGTTTAACTCTTTTAAATACAGTTCGAGTGGATATAAATAAGCTCAGCAACAGAACCTGACAGTCTCTCTATCTGAAATAAGCAGAGAGGGGGGAATCAGAGCAACTGTAATCACCGATTTTCTGCTCTCCTCTCACAGGTCTCCCCAATTCCTTCACAACTAATTATCTTGCTTTTCAGCTTTTTAATTCGGCACCCCACCACCACCGGCCCCCTTTCACAGTTAGGGAGGCACAGATTGGTAACCAGAACTAGTTCAATACCCCAATGAGTGTACACCGGAGGCGAGCTGCTGTACAACAACATCTCCTCCTCGGAGCCGCTTTATTTGTTTATCAATGAACATCCATCCTCCTACGTCCCTGAGATATAGGTCATTGGAAGAGCAGGCGCCGATCCCATGTGGTCTTCATTATGTTTCCAGACCTGAAGCGCTGCTGATTCCCGCACAGCTGAAGTGCATCTGAGCTGCGCGAGCAGACGGAGACACCTGTGCCTTAGGGACTCAGGTGAAGTCTCATCTACCGTCCTGAGACTTTCCCTGAAGCTTTGCCACCCCTCAGCGGCTCACTTCTCATCACCATCTCCCCTGCATCTCGGACCTGAGCCTCTCTGTTTATCTGGTGTTTTTTTTTTTTTTTTTTTTTCCCGCCCTCTCCACCCTCCGCACCTCGGCAGACACACAGAAAGCTCCACGGAACTGGGCATGCCTAATAACAAGGGAAGGCTTGGGTTGCAGAAAGAAAGCGTTTGCACCTTCTGAGCTCCCCTCCCCTCTGCAGCTGCCTCCTGCCAGTCAGCAGTCCCGACGTGTACGATGATCCAATGATTGTCCGTAGTCTGCGCGGGCGTCCCGCCCCTCCTGGAACCTCCACCAATGAATGGTTGGCGGAGGTGGGCCGCACCGTGCACCCGCCTCTCCAGTTAAGGCCGCTGGTGTGAGCCGGGGCTCGGAGCGAGCGAGGGACGACAGAAGGGACAGGCAGGTGGGGGCGCGGGGCGCGCTGCCCGACGGCTGGAGTAGCTGGCGCTCGGTGCATGGGCCAGTGAGGACGCGCAGAGGTCTCCTGGCCGCTGCGGAGGCGGAGTAGCGCGGGAGCCAGGCGCTGCTCGGCGACCCTGCGTCCGAGCAAGCGGAACCTCGCGCTTTGCCCGGGGACGGTCCGAAGTCCGCGCTATGGAAGAGGAGAAATATTTGCCTGAGCTGATGGCAGAGAAAGATAGCCTGGATCCATCCTTTGTGCACGCATCGCGCCTTTTGGCTGAAGGTAGGACTTGCCCTCCTGGATGCGCTCAGACCCAGACCGCTGTTTGCGCATCTCGCCCGCGGCTTGATTAGGGGAGTGAAGTTGGGGAGGGATGCTTGTCTCCGCCTTCGCAGAAACTGTGCCCCTGAAGATGCTCGCTCCGAGCTGGGCTCGCGGCACTCCCCCGCCAAGGCTTAATTTGGGGAGGACCAAAGCCCGGAGGTCTAATGGTAGTGGTGATGCGACCTGTTAGGATCCTATTGATAGAGAAAACGTGAGGCGTCAGGCGGTCCACGGGGGTGTTTTCACTTCGCAGAGGGAAAGGAAATCAGTTTGAAAGTAAATGGTGATCGATGTAGTGTTTTTGAAAGCGTCTTACCTATGGATCAGCTTTTTTTTTTTTTTTTTTTCCTCTCGCTGTATTTGGGGAATAATTTTGATACCTTTTAATAGAAGTCTTTCCTATGGAAAGTCTTAGAATTAACCTAGATAACTATGCCTGGTCGTGTATGTGAATGTGGTAAGCAGAAGCTGAAGTGCTTATAAATTTATTTCAAGTGTGATCATTGGACAGACTGTGAGATGTGGGTCCCTGGAAACATGCCACAATTGATCAACTGTTTTACCAAGTGTGCATTTTCTTTTGTGCACCTGTGATGGCAATGGAAATTCCATTGGCAGAAGAATGTGTATGTGTTGCCTTTGCAATGCTTGGAAAGATTGTTTTAAGCACGCGCGCACACACATACACACTTACCCAAACTTCCTATGACAGACTGTTGAACAAATGGCACCATTTATATTGAAAAGATGACTTCTAACTACTAAAGACATCCATGGTGGCTATAGTAATCCACACATACCTTTTTAAAACAACTGCAGATTTTTTTTTTGATGAATGCTTCATTAATAATGAATCACTTCATCATCAAATTGGCTACAATGCAGTTTTGTAACTTGGGTTGTCATGGACTTACCTACAGAGAAACTAAATGTGAAAAGTTCTTCTACTCCAACCCCTCAGAATTAAAAGGACTTTTTTTTTATTTAAGACTTAGTTGTACATGGAAGGAAAAATTTTGGCCCTCAATGAGCGATTCGTTAAATTTAATATTGTATTGGTTGATTATAATTTATAATAAAGTGTAAAGTGCATTCCAATATTTGCATGCTAAACAATCAGAAAAATATTAATAATCAGAATATGGAACATGTGAGATAGCTGTTTTCAAGGAAAAAGCTCTTTTTGTAGTAAAAATAAAACTATGCCTACTACTTTCTTGGTTACTGAAGGGGACAAACAACGAGTAGAGTAGAAAAGTGAAGTCAGTTAAATTAAACTTCACTTTGTTTTTAAAAAGACAATTGCATTAAAATAGTAGGAATAGTAAAAACCAATGACTGCTTAATATTCTTCGAAGTGATTAAAAATTCAAAGATGCCTTCTCTGCTAGTTTACATCAGTGTTTGCCAGATGTGTCTTTATTTAGCTGATAATGTCTTTACAGTGGAAAAAAAAGTTACAAATTGATCATTTTCTCTGACCTGCTAATTGGAGTTCTGTTTGGGACAGCAGGCTCAATGATTAATTCATTAGTCATTAATGTGAGTTATTGTACTTGAAAACTGCCAACTAAAGAAATTCATACGAGAAACTCTTAACAGAGTGAGTAGGTATTTCCGCACCTGGTGAAACAGTCAGAGAAGGCTATGCACCTGCCTGGTTCCTGAACAGTTTATCTTTCCCAGGAACTTGATTTCTTGATACTTAAGAATATGTTCTGATGTACCTTGTAATTTAACTTTTTCCCAGCAGGGGGAAGCATGTCCTTCTTTTGTAAGGAATTAGGACTGAAAGCCTCTTCATAGAGAGACAAGCATCTAAGTAAGAAACAAAGAGGGTGCTCAAATTTCCGACAAATCATCATGAGGAAGAGGGAATGGAGGAGGTGATAATAAGCTTGAAGTACCCAAAGAGTTATGTAAAAAGATGCAATGAAGTGTAAGCTGTTTTCAAAAATTGTACATGGGTCTCTTGATACGCGTATATGAGAGTAAAGTATTTTTTTGCAATGTCAATGAATCTGAAGGTAAATTTTACACTAAAGATCATTCATTATCTGTCCAAAGGCCATTTGCCAGTATTCCCAGGTTTTGTTTCTGGTATCTGTAGAAGCATGTAGTAGAGATGCTTTTATTTCTCATACCTGGAAATGTACTGATTGAAGGCAGGAGCTATAAATAAACTTGACATAGATATTCATTTGGAAGGCAAGTGCACACTGAAGTACATTTCAGTCAGAACGGTGCAGACAGTCTCAAGACTGAGTGAGTAATAAAGATGATCCAGATGATTCCATCCTTCAAAATGATTTTCCAGGAGCTAATAAATATTAGGGCAGTCATATAAACCAATGAGCTCTCCCAATAATTTATTTTCCCTTTTGATTGGTGTTAGATGTAAATCGGTGCTCAATAGACACCACTTCATTTAAAATTGAGAATTGAAGGGCATGGGTTGAAAAACCTAGCTTGTCGGTTGTTTTTGTTTTGTTTGATTTCACTTGTTTGTGTTTGATTTCCGTAAGACTGATTCTGAGAAATATATTGATAGAACTGTAACCCAGGCATTTCATGCATTTAGTTGTTTCTTAGAAGATATTTTGAATAACGTGGTTTGAAGAGTGTTTATGTTTGATTAGATAATAGAGTTTTGCTTCTATGACTATAATGTTGTAAGGTATCCATCTGTCATGGGAAGTGCTTTGGAATATGATAAAACAGCAAGCTCAGCACAATCTTTGAAGTTCTACTTAGTCTCTGAATTTGCTTTCCAGATGAAATTTTATGAGGTTATTTATATCTATGCTACTCTGGGGCAGTACATTAAACTGTAAATCCAGATACCAGGATTTTAATTCCAATTTTACCTAATGTGAATTGTGGCAAGTTTTCCTTCTCTGGGCCTAGTTTCCTTGTTTCTCAAAGATTGGAACTAGATGCTGTGTGTGTGTCATTGAGTCTCAAACTACTGCAGATGCAATGGAGTGATGCGGTATATTCAGAACACAAAAATCAATGACTATGCATTTTTGAAACTTTTAAAATTCTTTCCTCATTTAATGATTAATAATATATTTATTGGACTATAATGTAATTTGAGGCATACACTTTATTTTGGGCACTGGGGACAGATTTATGTTCTTAAGTCTATTGAACTATTATCAAGGCTTAGGGCCATAAGAGTATGTGCATGAAAATATCCTTGTTTGCATCAAGCATGACTGCTGGCAGACACAGATCTGTTCAGATTTATAGATCTAATTACAGTGATTCAATACTTGTCAGAATATTAATAAATTCTTATCCAGTTGAGGGTGTTTTGGGCAAGACTTCGTAGACTGCTTTTTTCATAACCATTGGCAGATTCATCATTGTTTTAGTTGACTCATCATATGATAAAATACTGCTGAATATTCTAGCATTTAGAGTGGCTTTGAAATATGCTCAGTGCTATTTTCAAACTATGGTGAAAAGCTTAGCCTGCCATTTAGGTTGGCTTTCATGTTAGTAAATATCAATGAACTTTTAAGAACGTGTGTAAAACACTCATGATCATCAAAAATTCTGACTAGTAGTGACTTATCTATACTTGGATTTTCAATGATGACTGGATTTTCCATAAATACTAATAATATGTTCTTGTCCTTAAGGAAAGTTACTGGTATGATGTCTAAAACCAGGTCCTCATAAAAAATAGTATCCATGGGACTTTTCTTTTGATTTTTTTCAAAGATTAATTTATTTATTTGAAAGTCAGAGATACACAGAAGGAGAGGCAGAGAGAGAGAGAGAGACTTCCATCTGATGGTTCACTCCCCAGATGGCCGCAATGGCTGGAGCTGTGCCAATCTGAAGCCAGGAGCCAGGAGCTTCCTCTGGGTCTCCCACACAGGTGCAGGGGCCCGAGGACTTGGAGCATCTTCAACTGCTCTCTCAGGCCACAGCAGAGAGCTGGATCAGAAGTAGAGCATCCAGGACTCAAATTGGCATCCATATGGGATACCAACACTGCAGGCGGTGGCTTTACCCATTATGCCACAGCACCAGCCCCTTGATTTTTAAGAAATATATTCAAAATAATCTTGTTCATGTGCCTTAAATACAAAACAAATATAAAGAAAATATTGTGGTTATTTTGTTCCACAGTTAAAACAAGTTTATGATATACTGGAAAATTTTACTTGAGAATTGACATTTCTACCAACTATGAAATATTAGCTATGCCTTGTTTCCCCTGTATGATACCCCATTTCTTACTGTATAAAATTGAAAAACTTATAACTACCAGAATGAGATCTTTTAAATAAAAATTTGATTGTGAAAATATACCCAGTTTTAAACAAAATTTATAGAAATGTAAGATCATGCTTTTTAAGGGTTTCCTTGACATTTTAATGCTAATGTGGATTTGACCTCAATCTGAAGCTACCTTTGTTAGAAGATCAGGAAAATAAGTACTGTCATGTTCTTTGAATCACTGCTGATTGAAATTTCAACTCATAAAACAAATTATGAAATAAATTATATTACAATTATTCCACTGAGGGTTTTTTTTTTTTAACATTGTTTCATTAGTCAATGGTCACTTGTCAGTCTTTACCTTCAGCTTGAGTAGCCCTGGTTCTTTTTCTTTCAAGGATAATTCCTGTACTCCTGAGGCCTTAAGCCCACATTGCCCTTCACCCTGAGCAGGTGATTTTGCAGTTTCTTTTATTAAGAGAAATGAATTCATCTTTTCTGGTGGCCCCCAGCCTCCTATACCTTACATTTTTCTATGCTCATCCTTGCTCTTTCATTCCTGGAAAATGAAATTTTTTTATTCAAGGTTGATTTATCCATCAATGTTCTTGACCCTTTATGCTCTTCATCTTCTGTGGACTTATTCTATAAAGTTCATTTACTGTCTTCCCTCCTGTCTACCTTTTCATTGTGGGAGCCAATCAACAGGATCTAATTTAAATAACATAAAAATAGAAAATGTATATATAGTTTTCTTCCCAAAACAATTAAAAATACATTCCATTCCTCATTTTCTTCAGGCTTCTGTTAATATTAATCTTACTAGCTACTGTCTTAACTTCTTCAAAACCCTTCATTCTGGCTTCTGTCTTCATTGCTGTCCTAAAACTTGTCTTTATTGCTAAGTCAGATAAAATTTTTTCTGACCTCTTACTGGGTCTCTTGGCTACTGTTCCCACTGTTGGTCTTTTTTTTTCTAATTCCTTTATTTCTGCTTTGGTTTCTAAGCACTGTATACAGCTGGTTTTACTTCTCTGGCTAACCTCCATCCCCCACCCCACCTCAACACACAGTTGTGTCTGAGTGATTCATTCAAGATTAGTCTGACTATATCATGTGTTTTAAAAATTCCCACTGCCTTCGGGGGTTTAGTTCATACACTTTAACATTCTGGACAACATTTCTACCTCTTCGGACTCATTTTTATCCTTTCTATTTAATTTAGCTCAGGTATAGCAAACTGCTTATTCATACTCCACACCTCTTCCCTTGTCCCTGCCTATTCACACAGAGCTGAATATGTTACCGTTTTTCTTTCTCACAATGAACGACTCTAGCTCATTGTTGAAACTACCATCATTTTATGATTATCAGGTTATGCCTGTCTCCACCGTGAGCCCCTGAAGAGCAGAGCCAGGTGTTATTGGCAACGCTTATAGCAGTGGCTGGCATATGGTGTGAATATCTGAAAAGTTTTTCTCCATCAGACTTTAGAAACTGCTTCCTATTGAACTTTCTGCTACCTCTTCGGTGCCTGAATCCTTCTTGGGCACCTCTTTCTTCTATTCCCTCCCATATCTAAAGTCTTGCTCATGCTGTGTGACCTGCTGTGGGATGCCCTTCCCTAGTTTCTCTCCCTGATTACTATTCCTACTCACTGGAAAAAGCTGAATCTGGCTGTTCATTCTCCAAGGAAGCCTTGGACCTGTTTGTTATTGAAGTGCATTTCTGTTTTTTCTCTTCAAACTTTCCACATCTACCACACTGCAACATGCAATTCTGTTTGATCTTGTCTTCTCTCTAAGCTTGAGGGCCAGAACTATGACATCTCTGAATCCTCAGTGCCTGCCTTCATTCTCATGAGTAGAGGCTTTCATAAAGGTTTATTAAATGACTCTGTTCTCATTTCTTTTTCCTAATATGTGTTTAGCAGGTATCTCCAGAAGTAAAATTTCAGGAACTCTGTCATTGCTTAATTTAAGCCACAGGGAACATGTTGAATGTCTGTAGTTTTTTTTTCTATCATGTTTTGAAATCATTACACATTTGCCAGAAGTTGTAAAAAGAGTGAATAAAGGTCCTGTTGTACCCTTTCACATCTTGGGCTACTACAGTTTAATATCTAACCCAAGAAAATGACATTGGAGCAATGCATGAATATAATGTTATCACATACAAATTATAGTGTAGTTTTCTGTCTTGCTAGGTTGTCCTTTTTCTAATCCTTTGTCAGAATCTTTTCAAAAAATATTTTTAATCCAGGATGTATCTTCGGTTAACATTTCTGGATACCTACTTCTCTGGAATGCTGTATGGTATATATGATGCATAAAGAAAATCCAGGGTGCCCCCTGTCGTGTCATTTCTGGTTCTTATGATCTTGAGGATGCCAGTCTGCCTCCTTTACCCTACCCTACAGAAGTCTGCTTCTGTTTGTTTATATTTAATACCCAGTATTCATTGATTTGTGTGTTGTTTCTTTATAAACTTTTCTTATGAATGTGTATTAGGACTTATGAGTTAATATTTGATTAATTAGCTGTATATGAATAAGCATGACTAAGTGAAAACCATGTGATAAATGAACACAGTGTTTTTCTCTGTATTAATTTCATTTTAAGGCCTTTGTACCACAGTACTTGAGATATGGATCAAAATTGACCATTTTCCTGTTTCTCTGAAGCTCTTTGTTCCCACCGCAGCTGAAGAAGTGAAGGAAGTGAGGTTTAGAGGTAGTTTTCAACTGTGTAGTGTCATTATCTTTCCTTATGTACTTATTTGTTTGAACACCAGACTTGATCTTTTTTTTGTCTCTCTCTCTCTAGATATATATAGATACAGCTATCATAAGAAATGTCTTTTGAAAGATTTATTTATTTGAAAGTCATAGTTACACAAAGAGAGGAGTGGCAAAGAGAGAGAGAGAGAGAGAGAGAGAGAGAGAGTCTTCCATCTACTGGTTCACTCCCCATTTGGCCGCAACAGCTGGAGCTGTGCCAATCTGAAGCCAGGAGCTTTTTCCAGGTCTCATGTGGGTGCAGGGGCCCAAGTGCTTGGGCCATCTTCTGCTTTCCCAGGCCACAGCTGGATTGGAAACAGAGCAGCCAGGACCCGAACCAGTGCCCATGTGAAATGCTGGCACTGCAGGTGGCGGCTTTACCCACTGCACCACAGCACTGGCTCAAAGGAAATAATGTTTCTAAAGAGAAAGTACTGGGTAATATCTGATATCCCAAATTAATGTTACCATATATCCGTTGTTGTGGTTGATTCATTTCCTCAGAATAATAATTCTGCAGTAATTGCATGTTTTGTTTCTCAAATATTGAGAAGTAATGACCAATTGAAACTGTCTCATAAACGTAAGTTCCAAAAAATATTTTTTCGAAAGGAGAGAGAAAAAACATTCAAGAACACTTGAGTGGCAAGAGTAGAGACTATTTTCTATAGATACCCTTATAGTTTAGGTATAGTTTGGGGAATGACTTCTGTTGGGCTAGGATTCTCATATATCTGACCGTATAGTCCTATACATCCCTGAATGTGTATTGCTAACACATACCTTCCATATACTGATATAGATTTATTGATAGATGGAAATACATTTCTATATTGATAGGTTAAGAGATAGTAGAGGTTTACTTTGGAGGTTTGTACTCTGTAAGGAATGTAACATATATCAGTTGCGCAGAAAGGTCTGCTAGGTTGGAATTCAGAAAAGTTCATCTCTGTTAGCCATGGTAGTCAGAGGCTGGTTGTGGTCGTCGTCATTATCGTCACTATCAACATTTATTTTGATTTACTCTTTGTTAGGCACTGTACTAGACACTTTGTATGCATTAACACAATTATTCCACCCATAAATTTTATGAAAGATTTTTAGCATTAGTTTTAGGAATGAGAAAACATTAAGGGTTAGAGCAATTAATTGATCTCAGTTCAAACATTAAATAAACCATAGGATAGACAACCAGGCATTCTCACACATAGGACATGCATAACCATCACACCATACTGTCTTCTGTTGAAGAAATCCAACTTTAGTCAGGCTTTGAAGGAAGATCAAATATTAACATCTCAGATTATTCTAGAGGATCAATGTTACTATTGCCATGAACTTCTGAAATAAGTCCCTCAATGTAAGCGTTGGATGAATTATTACAGTTTCATAAAATGTCATATTTATAAGTATAATTTATATATAGAATTTACTCAAGTACAGTATTGGGTTAAGGACCCAATAAAATAGTCAATTTTATTGACTATTGTTTGAGAGACATTAGTGATGTGCAGCACGTGAAACATTTCAGATGCTTTTAATCCAAAAACATATTTCACACTTTTGACCCAAGAGGAACTATATAATGTTGTGGTTTTTTTCTTCTAGAAATGAAAAACAATTGCAGGTCCTCTCTTGTGTCTTGAGGCAGTATGGCTTTTGTTTAACCTTTCCAAGTGAGAGATTTCACATTTGGTCAGACACAGATAACTTGACAATATTGCTTGATTTAAATGTTATCTGTAGGTTCTGAGGCTTTAGGATTTAATAACTTTGAAAGAAATTGGCTGGTATTATTGTACTGTTATCAGAAATAGAACAATCAATGTCCATTTCTTTTAAAACACTGCAGATTAGATTTTAGCCTTCTTATAGAAGAGCAGAATAAGTGTGTTTTCTCTTGAGGGTAGGTATTTTTAGCAATTTCATAGATTGTGTGTTAGATAATGATGGACCCTAACTGCAAGTTAGGAGATGAACCTCGATGACAGAAACAGAAACGAAAATCCAAGAGAAGAGATTTGTTAAATTTTAAGAAAAAGACAGATGGCTAAAGTCATAGGTACTTCTATTGAATATAAACACTGATTCAAGTAGGTAGGTAGGTAGATAGAGTTAAGCATAAAAGACATGGGGAAAAGGGACAATGATAAATATTATTCCATTCTTAGTATTTATGCTTTTCATTACTATCTGAAGCTTAACATGTATACTGAGAAGGAGGCAGAGCATCCAGGCAATTAAATAAGTGATTTATCTGAAATATGCAATGTACTACAATTGTAACAGAAATAGATGATGCTTTAGGAGTCCAGAGTAAACCATGTAATAAAGTTTGCAAGAATCACAGAAGGTTTCAACAGGAAGGGGCAAGTTAGTTGAGATCTAACAGATGGGGGACTATGCACATGATTCAGTGACAGAGCTTTAAGCTATGGGGAATTATACATGGAAATAGCAAACATTTCCAGTGCCTGACAAGAAATACAATGCTTATTCAAACAGGTAGAAATCAAGTATGCTTGGAGATACAGTAAAAGGGAATGAGCCAAGATCTAAAGATAATGGTAGAGGTTTACTATACATACTTTGTAAACTATGTTTAAAAGTTTTGACTTCATGGTAAAAGCAATAATCATTTAAAGCTTTTAAAAGAGGGCAAGAATTATAGCAGAGTTTCATTTAAAGAATAATGTGCTACATTTGGGGGGACCTGGGTTAGATGGATTTAAGACTAAAGTAGCAGGAAGGAAATTATGAAAGCATAAAATAGAGTCAGAAAGGGTAAAGTATATCTATGTAATCAAAATTTTAAGTAACCTGTAAAGGATTATAGTAGGTAGAGATGATGAAAAAGAATTGTAAAGGATTCTATCTAGGTTGCCCATTTATTGATTTAATGTAATGTCAAGTTCTACATTCTTAATTAAGAAGAGGTTAGTTCTGCAAGGGTTTCTGAAATGTTGAAGTAAAAATGCAAGTGGAGATAAGGGTCTGGAGCTTTCTCTGGACTGAAGTAATGGTCAAAGTTTCATTAGTCTCCAGGTGATAAATGACTTTGGGAGATCACCCAGGGATAGCATAGGGTGCACAGAGGAAGGTGGCATAGGATAAAACATCAGCATTTGAGCGAAAGACAGAAGGAAGGCAGTCTCAAAAATTGACAAAAATGATAGGAAGGATCAAGTAAGTTCAGTCATAGGGCTGGTGGAGGAATATATCCATTTAAGTAGGGCATTTGAAAAATGAGGGAAGTAGTTAACATGTGAAAATGTTGCAAATAAATAATAAAAGAATTAAAAAAATCTCAAGGCAGGAATTGTGACAGAAAGGATTAAGCTGCTACTTGGTGTACCTGCATACTCTATCAGAGGATCTAGCTGGAGTGTCTAGTCTTAGGATCAGCCTCTTGCTAAGGCACACACAGGGAACCAGGAGACATGACCCAGATACTTGGTTTCCTGCTACCCATATGGGAGATGCAGATCGAGTTACTAGTTCCTGGCTTTGTTGGCCTACCCTGGGCATTTGGGGAGCAAACCAGTGGATCGAAGGGCTCTGTCTCTCTCTCCTCTCTCTCTGTCATTCTGCCTTTCAAATAAATAAGTGAATTTCCCAAATTATTTCTAATAGATTTGATAACACAAAACAGATTGAGAGAGCTGTTGAAGGAGATCCTACAATCCTGCAGGTGAAGGAGGGAATAGACAATAAACCTCTGAGAGGATGAGGCAGAGGAACTTGTCCCTGAACTACAGCTTCATAAGAGAGGAGAGCTAAGAGTAGCTAATATGTTGAACCATATGGAACTGATAATATTTCATCATTTGGACCTATAAAATAGAAATTTTGTGTAACTTAACTTACAGAACAGGGCAGTAGAATGAAAGATACATTTGAATGTTGCAGTTAAAAGCATAGAGGTTGTAGCTGAAGTTCTTTAACTCATTGTGATCCTATAATTATATAATTGAAAATCTATAATTTTGATTGAGTTACTTTAACCTCTCTGACATTTTTCTCTTCTGTGTAAAATGGGGACAGTAATAGATCTAGAGTAACAAAATAATGACAACTTCATAGTTTCATTTTCTCATGTGAAATTACAACACAGTATTTGTGACAGGTACTTTTGTTACCGGAGAAATTGCAGGGTTCTTGTCTTCGCGCAAGAAAGAATTCAGGCGTGAGACAGAGAGTAGTGGGAGGTAAAATAGCAAGGTTTATTAAGAAGGAACATCTGTAAGGACGGATGGGCACCTCTCCAGACAGGGCCTGAGAGAGAGTGCCCAGTCCCTCAGACTGGGGGAGAGCGGGGCTGCATGGGTGAGTGGAGAGTACACCCGGCCAGGCCAGGCGGGCGGCTCAGCAAAGATGGAGAGCTGAGCGCGCAGTCCAGTTGAGGCTGGGGGTTTTAAGGAGACGGGTCTTGCTTCCCCACCTCTGCTCCTCTTGGAACAAAGGGCTTTTTGGATGTAAATAGAAAAACTTCTCTTGAAGGTCTGAAACAAAGGACTTTATGGATGCAAATGTTATCAGACCTGGGGAAGGGGCAGGGTGTTTGAGATGCAGATACTGAGCTGCACCTGGGAGATTGTGGAAGATTTAGCAGGAGGGGTGAGGGCCTCCACCTGGCAGGTTATCAGGTAGAAGGGGGCAGGGCAGGCAGGATGCGAAATCTGGGCTTCCCCTGAAACATTGTTAGGATGACTTTGAGATGCAGATGCATATGCTGGGCACAGATGTCTTCTCTTTAGGCCTGTCACACACACATAAGCTCATAACTGACTTCCTACCTAACATTCCCCCCTCAAGAGGTTAATACCCAAAATTCTTTTTGGGATTATGGATGAAGTTCCGTCTTCTGTAACTTCTTCAAAGCTGGCATGTGGGCGTCGAGGGAGATTTGGGTATCACCTCTTGCTATCTGTCTTATGGTGTGTGACAGTAGCCTTAGAAAGACTGTGCTGCTCGGTCCAGGGGGCTGCTCAGGTCGTCCAGTGGGATGGGCTGGAAGCCTTGTCTGAGGACAATTTGGAGTTTAACAGCTCTTAGTCTGCTAGAGACAAAACGAACAAGGGCATTAAAAACACACGGTCCAAAGAGAAGCAGCAAGATTACAGAAGTTATTGGGCCAAGGAGAGGAAATAGCCAAGATTTCCATGACCGGATGTTAGGCCAGAAATCCCAGCCCTGCTTGGCCTGGTCCTGGAGCTGTTTGGAATTGTCCAGGAAAAGTACAAATTTGGGTTTGTACCTGTCCAGTCTGATTGACCCAGAAACAACATTCTTCCTGGAGCATGGCACAGATACCCCCTGGAGCAGCAGTTAGCATGTTTAATACTTCTTTTTTTTATAACCTTTTGTGACTTTCACACACCCTCTTCAACTTACTTTAAACATTTTACCATTTTTATTTCAGTCTAGAGTAAACTAGCCATTAGGATAAAGTCATTCTTACAAACCATGTCCTTTCCTTATTTAAAAAGCTCTTTCCTTTTTAGCCCTTCTTACCAACAACACTCTTTCCCTCTAAACCTTTTTTACCAAGCACACATTTCTATACTTGATGTTTTTCATAGAGCCTGGTTGGCTCTTCTTACCTTACCAGAAGACTAAGGTCTCCATGCAGAGTGAAGATGCCTTAAAAATCCCTTGTGTGATCTAGAGCTCTGGTTAAGGCAATTAGTTCTGCTAGCTGAGCAAAAGTTTCTGGGGGCAGAGCACGTTTCAATAACGTGCCATGCTGTAACTGTTGCATACTCTGAGAAGCAGGTCCTGTCCGACAAAGCTGCTTTCATCTATGAACCAAACTTTATTTGCATTAGTCAGGGGGCTGTCTTTTAGGTCCCTTCTGCTGGCATAGATCAAGTCTATAGCCTAAGTACAGGAGTGGAGGGGACCACTTTTCCCTGGAACTGGCATTAAAGTAACTGGGTTTATGTCTTATTTTTACCTGAGGGTTTTTTAGGAGGACCTGATATTTTAGTATCCTACTTTCTGTGAGCCAGTGAGAGCCCTTTTGCTCTAATAGAGAATTTACTTGATGTGAGGTATAAAGGGCGATATCTTGCCCCAGTGTAATTCTAGACACCTCCTCTGTCAGCAAGGCAGCTGCTGCCATTGTCTTTAGGCACTGAGGCCATCCTTGTGCAACCATGTCTAAGGTTTTAGAAAAGTAGCCCACTGGTTGCTTAACAGGTCCCAGATCCTGAGTTAACCCTCCTAAGGTGACTCCCTGCCTCCCAGTGATGTACAGCTGGGAGGGTTTCTCTGGGTTTGGCAGTCCTAGCAGAGGGGCTTTAGCCATAGCATCCTTTAGCTGAGCAAAGGCTGTGGTTTGCTCTTTCCCCCAAAGGAGGGGGCTCTGCTTTGGCTGCCTGTTAAGAGCCTGGTTTAGGAACTGTGCTATTTCCCTGTATCTAGGAACCTGTAACCTGATAGAGAAAGGCTGGGACTGCCTGAAGTTTGCAGAAGTAGGAATTTGCTGCATGGCCCATATCCTCTCTGGGGCTGGTTTTCTCTCCCCAGGGGAGAGGATAAGTGTTAAATAGTTAACACTTTAATGGACTAGCAATGCTTTGTTTTCCTCCAGATACCTAGTAGCTAGTTTTGCTAGCAAGTTAAGCCAATGTACAAGACTAGAGTCTCAGGCTGGGAAAGGAGACAGACTAACAAATTGTTTACATTTAATCATCTACATTATGGATTATTGTGCACCCCCCTCAAGAGATAGGCCCTTTAAGTCCTCAGTGAGGACCTGTCCAAATAGGTGCAGGACTATCTGAGTTAGCTGTTACTGAAAGCCCTGTTTTTAGGAACTGGCAGGGAGGACTTTCTCTAAGCTTAATACTATTGGATAGACGTTTAAGGCCTGGCTGGGTGTGTGAGGCCCAGACCTATCCAGGGGGTGCTGGGAGAGAATTGCAAGAGATGCGAATCTCCTTTAAGGGAGGCACCCTGTTGACTTGCATTACCTGGCTGGACTAGGAGGAGAGCTTTAATAGGAGGCTGGTAGAAATAGGCAACTTGCGTTTCACTGACCCTAGGCCATCCCCTCAATAGCAGTGGCTGGAGCTAGAAGCTAGGCAGAGGCTGGGCAGAGCTAAAGGCTTTTTAGCTCGGGGGCACAGGGTCTGCGGTTCTGAACCAGGAGTCCTTCGACACCCAGGGCAGTTCCGTGTCCAGTGGCCATGCTCTTGGCAGAGCTGACAGAAGGCAGTTTCTGTCACGACAGCTGCTTGCCCAATGCCCTGGCTCCTTATATCAGCAACAGGTGCTGTTTGGGGTGCACTGGCCTTGCTGGGTCTCCTTGACGGCAGATCACCATGCAGAAAGCCATAGATTGGCCTGTTGCCTATCCTCATATCGCTCCTGCTGCTAGCTTGCTCCTCGTTCTCCTGGTCTCTAATAAAGTAGACCAAGGAGGCAGCCTCTATGTCAGTCAAGGGGGTGCTCAACCCAACCCTGATTTCTTTAATATCAGGGTGAGCTAAAAAAAACTATGGTCATGGGCAAATTCTGACACTTAGTATTTTTCTGCGAGTTAAGACCATGCCCATGAGGAGAACTATGACCTTTTAGGTAAGATCAACTGTGGTGACCTGCTTGCATACTTTGAGGTCATCAGTACAACTTTCTATTTATCCCTCAATTTGGTTTAAAAGGGGAGTTCTGCCCATTTACCGCGTACACTGAAAAATTGATCTAGCTGTCACATTATTTCATAGTTTAACCTCTTATTTTGGCTATGCTGTTTGGTCCTCCATACTGTGGCCAGGCATTGTTACAGAAAAGGTCAACCATTCCTTACATAAGGTCTGGGGATCAAACCGTACATCACAGTGGAGAGTCCTGCAGAACTGTAGTAACTTCCCTTCTGGAAGAGAAAAGAGGAGAAGTGAGGCAACGAGTCGGGTCTCTAGACTGACTTCCTGGGCTTTCAGATTTAACTGGCGTTTAACCAGTGCTTACTGCGTAGCCTGACTTAGAGGAGAAATTGTGGCAGACGTCTCTGCCACCCTTTGGCTTCCGGACTATTTACCGTGTAGCCAGTGGGCTATGGGCCTGGGTTTCCGGATTTAACTAGTCTTACCGTGTAACCCATAAGTTTTTGGGCTTCCGGGCTTTCACCGTGTAGCCTGTGGACACTAGAGTTTTCTTGGGCTCCTGGAACCTGGTTCTCTAGCACCTGCCGCATAACCATCTCCCATCGTCTCTAAGTCTCTTCTGGAACACTTTCTCCCTTTTGGCTAGACCTCCCGTTTGATCCACATTTGAACTAGTAATACATTTGAACTAGCAATGCCTGGTTGTTCAGCATTAGCTGGACAGAGACTTCGTCAGTCCCTCTTTAAAGGATCTGGCTTCTGAGCCAGAGACTGGAGCAGCTAGAAAGAAACACATTTATAGCTGAAGTTTAGCATCATTTCACATCTTGGCACCACTTTTAATCTAAACAGCCGATTGGTTATTATCTCTGCAAGATGAGAGATATCTCTTTTGACATCTCCAGGGGCCCTCTGGGGATGTCAAAAGTCCGGATAATTTAGAACTTTGATTTTCAGAAAGTCTGTTAAAGGTGCCAAGAGAACTTAAAGTACCTGGTCAAAATAGAATTCTGTAACATCCTGAAATGATAGCCATTTATTAGTCAGGGTGATTTTTACACTTTTAAACCAGATCTGATCATAATACTTAACAATGCTTTTTATCAATCTGAACTTAACAGAGACAGTAGAGTACACAATAGATTACTTTGGCAGAACATGAATTTTATATCTCTTGTCGAATAAACCAGAAATAAAAAACCTTGAACATAAGGGTTCACATAGTTCAGAACTATTTAACAGAGTCAAAAAGAGCTTACACGACCTAACTTTAGAAATGGCAGAGTAACTGATTCAGCAGACACTGTTAAAATAGACGTTACAGTTTTTGCAAAAACAGATTCCAAGATTTACGACTTAGACCATTTCCAGATATTTACTAACATTAGTGCACATTTTTAAAAACCTCATTGTTGTAACAGAAGATCAGACTTTAACTCTAGGTTAATGTAATTTTGGCATTAGCACTTAACTTAAAGAAAACTCTGTGAACAATTTAAAGTTGTAAACCTTTTAAAACTTTTCATGACTTGCTCACACCTTCTGAAACTTTATACCTGTAGTTACTTTTACATAATCTTGAATTGTCATGTATGGACAATCTATGAGAATACATGCTAACAAACTCAAACAGTCTCTCTTATCGAATTTAAGATGTGAAAACTATACAATACATTTTCCCACATTTTGTTTAGCATTGATGCCTAGATGGCTTAAGACACTGAGTTATTACTGAATACCACACCATTATCTGAATTAAAAGTCAAAATTACATTTCCATGCTTTTAAGTAACATAAGAATAACTCCTCCTGGACAGCAAACATGGACACAACTTTGAAAAGATCTTAATCGTTAAGAGAAACACGTTTAAAGCATATCAAAGACATGTAAAACCGAGCAAGTGAGCTACCAAGCAAACCGAAGGGCTTTGGCATTGACTTAATTCTCTGAACCAATGTTAACAACATAAAGGCTTGTATACACAGAATTTACTCTTATTTTTATAAGACCACTCTAGCTGGAAAGCAAAAACATGAATACAGCATAGGTCTGACACCATTTACAACATTTTAATACATTTTACATAATCTGAATTGACTCAAGCAGCTGTTACTTTAACAAATTTTAGAGTCTCATCCTTTGAGAGTTTCAGGGATCCGACTGGAAGCCCAAAGTTGGAAGACTCGGTTTAGAATTTAAGCTGTCAGAGTCAAGCGGTTTAGCCAACAATTAGTACATTTCTGATCAGTTGGGTAATCACTTAAACACTGGAAACAGATAAACAACATAGACAACTTCGCGTTGTAGTTTTTCCAATCAAGACTCATAATGGCAATAGAAAAACGCGAAACCTTCAAGGCGCGTGAACGAACACTCTCAGATAAGTCAGGGACAGCAGCACAGAAAAGAACTAGACATCAGCATATGAACCATTGCTTAGGTTTCCATTAACTGCAAAGAGAAAAACCCATCAGGTTGGAAAGGGTTAATGGCTTAAGGTTCTGGCTCCCTTAGGTAAGGCCAGCAGTAGTATTGAATTGGAAATTCCTCCAGGAGAGGAAAAAAAGGCAGCCCTGGGGGGGGGCGCTTTCCATAGGGATATCTGGCTATGCCTGCCTGGGTGCAGCAGGCCACGTGGACTGGAATAGAGTGCAGAGAAAGGCTGTGGTCCCCCATTTACAGGGAAGACTGCGCACACCGGGGCCTTGCAGGACTGGCCGTGGGGTCGGGTAGGTGCACCATTTCACCAAGAGTGCTGGGAACCTCCTATAATTTAGCCAAAGCCAGATCAATCAGGACTACTGCAAACACTCAGTCAATTAAAACAGATAGTTAACTTTAGCTCCTTTCCAGATTCAGTCCTCAGACAATCAAAGCTTAGCAACAGTAATAGCTCACAAAAACTTCAAGACGCACCAAAGCTACCCGAAGCTGAAAGACGGAAAGCCTTCTACCAGGTTGGAAAGGGTTAACTGGTAACAGCTTATCCCTAGGTGGACAAGATGTGAGCGGCTGCCCTCACCTTCCCCTATGAATCTCAGCTGGAGGAGAGCAAAGGGAAAAGGCCCTGGTGTCTGGGGGCTGAGTGGGGTTCGAAATCTCCTATCGCTCAAGAGTGCCCACTACCTAGTTGTCTGAGTTTACCTGGAGGGCCAATATTAGCCTCGACTGAGGCTAAGCCCTGCTCGCGTAGCAGTAGGCAGCGTGACCAGGCGTCCCTCCAAGAGAGAGACCAGGTCCTCGGGTCGCGGTCCGGCCGCCGGGAAGCCTAAGCGAGCTCAGGGGGTCTCCACGCTCTCAGGCAACTGCCCTTCCTAATCGCCCTCCCGTTCCTTACAATCCCTCTGGAGTTTCGGCCGTAGCTAAGCCGTGGCCGGGGGGACTCCGCGTTCTCGGAGAGCTGTGGGGTGCCGGACACTCAACGGTCACTTCCACAGATCCGGTCCCGCTTGAGGGAAGGAATACTGACCTCCGATGTCTTCTCAAACTCCTGGCTGGCTCGCCAAAAATGTTACCGGAGAAATTGCAGGGTTCTTGTCTTCGCGCAAGAAAGAATTCAGGCGTGAGACAGAGAGTAGTGGCAGGTAAAATAGCAAGGTTTATTAAGAAGGAACATCTGTAAGGACGGATGGGCACCTCTCCAGACAGGGCCTGAGAGAGAGTGCCCAGTCCCTCAGACTGGGGGAGAGCGGGGCTGCATGGGTGAGTGGAGAGTACACCCGGCCAGGCCAGGCGGGCGGCTCAGCAAAGATGGAGAGCTGAGCGCGCAGTCCAGTTGAGGCTGGGGGTTTTAAGGAGACGGGTCTTGCTTCCCCACCTCTGCTCCTCTTGGAACAAAGGGCTTTTTGGATGTAAATAGAAAAACTTCTCTTGAAGGTCTGAAACAAAGGACTTTATGGATGCAAATGTTATCAGACCTGGGGAAGGGGCAGGGTGTTTGAGATGCAGATACTGAGCTGCACCTGGGAGATTGTGGAAGATTTAGCAGGAGGGGTGAGGGCCTCCACCTGGCAGGTTATCAGGTAGAAGGGGGCAGGGCAGGCAGGATGCGAAATCTGGGCTTCCCCTGAAACATTGTTAGGATGACTTTGAGATGCAGATGCATATGCTGGGCACAGATGTCTTCTCTTTAGGCCTGTCACACACACATAAGCTCATAACTGACTTCCTACCTAACACTTTCACCCCATTCTCCATTTTTCTCTGCTTTGAACTTATTACCTTTCTCAGTTTAACTTTGAACATCTTTTTAAAAACTACATCTCATGTCATAAAATTCATCCATACTCCTTTCTAGGACCATCCTTAAAATTCTGAATTTTTCTCTCAAGTCTACTATTTGCACCTAATTTTTCCTTTGGCAGTTCCATTGATTTATTGGCATAAGTTACCTTACTGACCCACTGTCACTTCAATTTGTGATTCTATAACCAAAGTAGAAATAACTGTCTTCCTTTTTGTTGTTCAAGCTCTTTCCTGTGATGAGAATGAGGTATGCTATGCCCTTAGGTCCAAACACTTCTTACAGTATGAATGCTTCTTACTCAATATTATGGTGTGGAAAAATGTCTGTACTACCTTTCAGTATACCCCTCAACGTTGGTCTGTTCTAGTCCTGTGGAAAATATTGACTATGTCAGACTTAAGAGAAAGGATGGGCTTATGTATCATTTTAAGCATGTAGACATATAGATATAGATATGTAAGGGTGCCTCAAAAAGTTCATGGAGATGTATGCCATCTTCTAATATTTTCTGAGAAATTTTTAAGTGCCCTTAAGTATATTAGATACAGTATAACATAACTTTATGGGGGTAGGCATTTAGCCTACCAATTAGGATACCCATGTTCCCACATTGGTGTGTCTTGGTTTGATACCCACCTCCAACTCCTGACTCCAGACCTCTGCTAATGTGGACCATCAGAGACAATGGGGATGGGTCACTTAATTGGGTTCCTGCCACCCATGTGGGTGATTTAGATTGAGTTTCAGAATCTCTGTTTTTGCCCATCCCAATAGCAGGTATTTGAGATATGAACCAGTATATGGGAACTCTTCCTTACTTTCTGTTTATCTGCCAGTCAAAAAATATTTTTATAAGAAAATATTATGAACCCATCTGTTGTAGTTCATATGGGATTTGTTTGTAGATTTGCCAGGTAATCATGAAACACTCATTTCTTACTGTGGAATGTGGTTCAAAAAAAAGTCTTTGAAAGCCACTGTTACAGTGGAAAGAATATGCTGGATGAAACTGAAATGCTAGTATTTGAATCCCAGATTTGCTTCTTGATTGCTTTGTTCCTGTAGGCAAATTTCTGCATATCTTTGAGCATCTGTTTCCTTATCTATGAATTGGTGTCTTACCAAGTATCTCATAGATCAGTTATCTGAGTAATCCTATGCTAATGCATCTGCAACATTTATCCAATGGCAGAAAGTAATAAAAATTCTTTTTCTGTATTCATTGTCTCATCTTACTTTAAAAAGAACTGAGGTAAAATTTATGAACAGCAAAATGCAGTTTTTTGGTATAATTTTTTAAAAAATATTTATTTATTTGAAAGGAAGAGGTCGAGAGAGATCTTCCATCTGCTGGTTCATTCCCTAATTGGTTGCAATGGGAAGTCCTGGGCTACACTGAAGCCAGAAGCCATGTACTCAATCCGGTCTCCAACTTGGTTGCAGGGTCCCAAGCACTTGGGCCATCTACCCACAACATTCCTATGTCATTAGCAGGGAGCTAGATTGGAAGTAGAGCAGTTGGGACTCAAACTTGCATCCATTTGAGTCACTAGCACTGCATGCAGAGGCTTAAACTTCTGCACCACAGAGCTGGCCCCTTGGTATAAATTTTTATATTTTGACAATTGTATAAACTTGTGTGGGCAGTACCCTTTGGCAAGGTACAAAACACTGGGGCTGGCACTGTGGCTCTGTAGTTTAAGCCACCACTTGCAACACTGGTATCTTATATCTCTGCACTGGTTCATGTCGTGGCTGCTCTGCTTCCAATCCAGCTCCTTGCTAATGTGCCTGGGAAAGCATCAGAGGATGTCTTGAGTCCATAGGCCTCTTCCTCCTATGTTGAAGCCCTGGATGGAGTTTCAGCTTCTGGCTTCGGTGGGACTCAGCCCTGGATGTTGGAGTCATTCCAGAGAGAACAAACAGTTGGAAGATCTCTTTCTCTATTTCTTTCTCTCTCTCTCCACCCCACCCCCATGTATGTGTGTTACTCTGCCTTTCAAATAAATAGATCTTTTTTTTTCCCTTTTTTTACATTTTATTGTGGGAATAAGTCTCATCAGTAAATCAGAAAGTTATTTTACAAGTTTCTGTTTCTTTTTTTTATTTTTTATTTAATAAATACAAATTTCCAAAGTACAGCTTATGGATTACAATGGCTTCCCCCCCATAACTTCCCTCCCACCCGCAACCCTCCCCTTTCCCACTCGCTCTTCCCTTCCATTCACATCAAGATTCATTTTCAAATCTCTTTATATACAGAAAATCAGTTTAGTATATATAAAGATTTCAGCAGTTTGCCCTCACATAGCAACACAAAGTGAAAAAATACTGTTGGAGTACTAGTTATAGCATTAAATAACAGTGTACAGCACATTAATGACAGATCCTGCATGATATTTTTTTTAAAAATTGATTAATTTTCTATGTAATTTCCAATTTAACACCAAGTTGTTTTTTTTCATTTTCAATTATCTTTTCATACCAAAGATCGATTCAGTATATACTAAGTAAAGATTTCATCAGTTTGCACCCACACAGAAACACAAAGTGTAAAAATACTGTTTCAGTACTAGTTATATCACTACTTCACATTGGACAACCCATTAAGGACAGATCCCACATGGGACGTAAGTACACAGTGACTCTTGATGTTGACTTAACAATTTGACACTCTTGTTTATGGCGTCAGTAATCTCCCTAGGCTCTAGTCATGAGTTGCCAAGGCTATGGATCTTTAAAAACCAAACCAAACCAAAGATACAAAATGTTTCCAACAGCTCAGAGACCTCCCCCTTTCATTTCTTTTAGCAACTGCTACTCTGATGCGTACATTAACAGATCATTTGACTGGTCAATTTTATATAAATGGGATAATATGGTACATCCTCTTCCTTCTTCTTGAGTTCAGTATATCTTTGACCAACGTCCATGTTGCTGTGTGCATCAGTAGTTTATTTTTATTTGAGAGTAATATTCCACTGTGTGTCGCAGTCTATCCAGTATCTTAAGGATGGATATTTGAGCTGTTTTCAATGTTAGTTTATTATTGATAACCTGCTATGAATATTCATATACAAGATTTGGACATACAAGATGTGGACATAGTTTTCTTTATGTAGACTGGAACTACTAAATCTTAAAGCATAGCTTAACCTAATATTATATTGTATTGCTGAAGTTTTCTAAAATGATTATACTGTATCATTCTCTGGTGGTGTGTGAAAATTCTGGCTGTTGCATTTCTTTGCCAACATTTGAAGTTTTTAATCTTTTAACAATAGCTATTCTAGTGATTTGAAGCTGTTCTTTTAGTTTTAGTTTGCATTTCCTTGATGGTTGTTAATGTTAAGTATATTTTTATATACATTTTTGGCCATTTTGTATATATTGTTATTTTCAATGATTGCATAGAGTGTTGAAAAATTTTTAATTGGATTGTTGGGCTTTTATATTGGAGGAGTAATTTGTATGCTCTGCATTTGCATCCTTTGTTAAGTAAATATAAAGTACCAAAAGTATTTCCCACAATATGTGGCCTAACCTTTAATTTTCTTAAGTGTTTTTGGAAAAGCAGAAGTTGTTAGCTTTGCTGAAGTCTAATTTATCATTTTTCTTCTATATGCATTATGTTACCTCTAGGAAATCTTTGCATATCTCAGGGTCTCAAAGATAATTTTTTTCTTTTAATTTTATTTATTTATTTGAGAGGTAGAGTTACAGACCATGAGAGGGAGAAACAGAGAGAAAGGTCTTCCTTCTGTTGGTTCACTCCCCAGATGACCGCAATGGCCGGCGCTGCACTGATCAGGAGCCAGGTGCTTCCTCCTGGTCTCCCATGCAGGTGCAGGGGCCCAAGGACCTGGACCATCCTCCACTGCTTTCCCAGGCCATAGCAGAGAGCTGGACTGGAAAAGGAGTAACCGGGACTAGAACCAGCGCCCATATGGGGTGCTGGCACCACAGGCAGAGCATTAACAGCCTGCACCACAGCACCGGCCCCTCAAAGATAATTCTTAATGTTTCCTTCTAAGTGTTATGGTCTTAGCTTTTAAGTTTCGGTTTATGTCCCATCTAGTAACAGATTTGTGGATGTGATGTCAAGATTGCACGGTGAAGGACCTCAGTGCTGCAGAGCTGGCGGCTTTCCAGAGGGAGCCAGCTGCCTTCCTGGCTGCTCAGGCAGACGCTGCCAAGAAGTGACCCTGGCCTCCCATACCTGAAGGTTGTAAAGGAGAAAAACTAGGAAGGGGGCCTGTGCCAAAGGGGAAGAAGAGAGACCACACCGACCTGCTTGTTATTTTCCTGACTAAAGTATATGTTTTTACACATGTGGCTGTATCAAGAGACCAAGCCTGAATAAACATCCTTTGTCATCCCTCCCTCCAAAAGCTTTGATACCCAGTTGTACCAACATCCTTGGCTGAAAAGACTGTTTTTCAGTGTTGTGTTTAAAGTGTTAAAAGATACAGTGTAAATCTAATGAGGGTATATGTGTAGATCTGGAAATATAGAATATATATATATTACTGTTTAATCATATGTGAATCCCCTCCAATATTAACCCTGCTTATGTCTCTTTCAATGCTAGAGGAAATACCAAGTTATTAAGCATGACATGTGTTTATACTGTTCTTCAAACTTATATACAGTTATATGAAAAGTTGCCTTTTCCTCTGAATTAACACAATCCTTGTAGGACATATAAATATAAATACAATCTACTTATTATAACTGAAAAAATGCTAGACATCTGAGAGGCCTTGGTGTTCACTGAATGACAACTATAGCATTCTGTCAATAAAGAAATAAGGTATTTGCTGATAATGATCAGTGGTTATAACTATTAAAACCTAAACATTTCACTGTCCTGAGTCACAGAGTAGGTTTTGGTATCAAATAATAGCAGGAAATGGTATGTATATATATATATTAAACATTTCTGTTAGAAAAGACCATATAACTTCACAGAGCTACATATAAGAAAAAATACATTGTACAGGAAAAGAATTGACATCTCCATCCTTGGTGAAGAAAAGATGGACAGTAGAGACCTACATCTGCAACCACAGTGATAGCCCATCCCATCTTTATCTGTTGCACTTCAGTGACATATTAACCACCAGCATTTCTATCACCTGAAAAGTGGCAAAGGTTTTGAAATTGCCGAAGGGCATAAGTGACTGGTGATTTTACACTTACCCCTACAGCACAGGTACCACACAGCTATCAGTTAGCAAACACATAGGTACTGATCGTGTCTTCACTGATAACCAGAAATAAGACTTAGCAGTGATCCAGGTGTCAGACTGCATCAGTGCTGGAATCTGACAACGTAATTCTCAGAGAAGTATCTGTGTGGGCAGGGAGGCTACTACCCTGAAATAAAGCGAATCTGTGTTATGGGCTTTAGAAATAGGACTGCAGTGGAAAATTTTTGTATTCATTTAGGACAAGAAGAAAACTGGATTTATAGGCCATCAGATGGTACAGAATTGTGACACAGAGGTGTGTTCCCATGGGGGTATTTACAGCCTCCTGTAGAAAGTCATGAGAGAATGACAAATATTTTGTTTGCTTCAAATGCTATATACTGACACTTTCTTGGAAATCAAAGTTTTGATTAGATAACTCATGAGGATGTATTTTATACATTTTTGTAATCTCATACTCTTAGATAAGGGTAATAACATATGTTGACATAATGGAAAACAATTTTCAAATTTAAACACAAATATAAAATATGTGATCTATTATGTAGTAGTCAATAGAGAATTTATACAGTTGAAAGTGTTTATTGTAAAAGGAGTCAAGCTTATGCAATAGTTTAAAAACCATATAGGAGAGTCTGGCGCTGTAGCACGGCAGGTTAAAGCAAGCGCCGGCATCCCATATGGGTGCCGGTTCTTGTCCTGGCTGCTCTCTTCCGATCCAGGTCTCTGCTATGGCCTGGGAAAGCAGTAGAAGATGGCCTAAGGCCTGGGGCCCATGCACCCACGTGGGAAACCCAGAAGAAGCTTCTGGCTTTGGATCAGTGCAGCTCTGGTGGTTGGCGGCCATCTGGGGTGTGAATCAGTGGATGGAAGACCTCTCTGTCTCTACCTGTCTCTGTAACTCTTTCAAATAAATAAAATAAAATCTTTTAAAAAAAATATATATATATATATATATATAGGAGAATAAGACATGATAAGCTCTCTGGTGCATTTAGTTTTATCTTAAGTATTTCATTTTGACTACTATCAGTTATAAATTAAAAAAAAAAAGATAAAATTTTCTTCAATGCAATCTACCTGCTAGTCCGTAATGACTGATATCATTATATAATTGGTATTTTAGTGAATTATTAAGGAATTTTGTGAGTTTTTTGGACACCTTTTTGCTCTCCAAATCCTTTGAGTACTTATCTTGTTTTAGACAAATGGATCAGGACAATTATATTCTTGCTGGTGAGAATTTGGCATTAAAATTGATGAAACATATCACATTTGACAGATTCCTAATAAAGAAGGAGTTAATAACCATGTGCCATCTCAAAAAATATGCCAACTTGGTATACTGATTGTTTCAAGCTAAAATCCCGTAAGGATATGTAACTTCAGAGAGGACCATTTGGCCTGTTCTTTTCAAACATAGCGGGCCATAAAGATTCTTTTGGGAAGGATGCATTTCCCATACCAAGATTTAAAAAAAAAAAAAATAGTCTTGGTCACCTGACATTGATAATTGGAAGGGACTGCAGTGAACCTAAACAAAATAAACTCTGAGGTATTTATCTTCAGCTAATTTCACCATCCCCCTACTCCCCATGTATAAGAGTACTTTAAAAAGTTCATAGAAAAGCAGAATTGAAAGATAACTTTACTTTGGTGAAAAAGTAATGAAATTCAAGCATGTTATTTCCATAATACTCACTTTCCAAGAAGTTCTTGAAGACCCTTTAGTAATGCCTTCAGAAATTCATAAGCTTGTCCATAATTTATTTGTCCTATTATTCTTTCACAAAATTGTTGTTCTTTGTTTATGAAGTATTAAAACATGATGCTTTTGTCATTTCTTTAGGCTTCATTCTTTTGTGAAAATCTCATATACCTATAAACTTAATGAAATTCTCATATGTTTCTCTCCTTAATTCTAGATGTATAAGAAAAGGTTAGATAAGAACTAAGGGGATGGCCGGTGCCGTGGCTCACTAGACTAATCCTGCGGCTGCGGCGCCGGCACCCCAGGTTCTAGTCCCAGTCTGGGAGCCGGATTCTGTCCCAGTTGCTCCTTTTCCAGTCTAGCTCTCTGCTGTGGCCTGAGAGGGCAGTGGAAGATGGCCCAAATGCTTGGGCCCTGCACCCGCATAGGAGAACAGGAGGAAGCTCCTGGCTTCGGATCTGTGCAGCCCGCCGGCCGTAGTGGCCATTTGGGGAGTGAACCAACAGAAGGAAGACCTTTCTGTCTGTCTGTCTCTCTCACTGTTTATAACTCTCTCTCTCTCTCTCTCCCTCTCACTGTCTGAATCTGCCTGGCAAAAACAAACAAACAAACAAACAAACAAAAAAAACAACTAAGGGGAGTAGAGAGGATCTATGTCTCCTACACACAAAAGAAATGTGAAAGGTGGAACTGTAGATTTTATCTTCAGACAAAACAAAACAAATGTATAGAAGGAAGCATAGATAAGAGGATTTCATTTGGTCTCCTGTCACCTTTCAAGAAAGGTTTTTGAGGGACTCAGTTGTGGCCTCTTGAGACACCCCACAATATCTCCAAGATAGCTCCAATTGGCTTATGGCAGTTTGAACTGGGCAAACAAGCAAATAAATCAACCCAGTGATTAGAGAAAACAAAACTTATCTTAGATGAAGAATTTTATAATGTTTTAGTTTAGTTCTTCTGAAAGCTGTCTTGAACTTGGAAACATACCACCTCTAATTGCCAGCAGTGAAACTAAAATGTCATAGGAACATTAATTTCTAAAAAGTAGACATTTTTCTTTGAATATTTGTGGGTCTACTGATAATTGGTATAAATCAAACACTCTTTATATAAGGTACAACATTATTTAAAATGCTTCCTCTTCAGACTCTCTTAATCCTAGGTGATTTAAGTGGGAAAGACAAGTTGTGTTGTGTTGACACCTTTGCTCTTGCTGGTATGCTAGGGTAAAAATCCAATCTTAGATTTGCCCTCTATTCATTTTGTCTGAAGTTATTTCTTTGTTTAAAAAAAAAAACTTTCATTTAATGAATATAAATTTCCAAAATACAGCTTATGGATTAAAATGGCTTTCCCCCCCATAACTTCCCTCCCACCCGCAACCCTCCCCTTTCCCGCTCCCTCTCCCCTTCCATTCATATCAAGATTAATTTTCAATTCTCTTTATATACAGAAGATCAGTTTATTATATATTAAGTAAAGATTTCAACAGTTTGCCCTCACATAGCAACACCAAGTGAAAAATACTGTTGGAGTACTAGTTATAGCATTAAATCACAATGTACAGCACATTAAGGACAGAGATCCTACATGATATTTAAGAATTGATTAATTTTCTATGCAATTTCCAATTTAACACCAAGTTTTGTTTTTTTCATTTTCAATTATCTTTTTATACCAAAGATCGAATCAGTATATACTAAGTAAAGATTTAATCAGTTTGCACCCACACAGAAACACAAAGTGTAAAAATACTGTTTCAGTACTAGTTATAGCATTACTTCACATTGGACAACGCATTAAGGACAGATCCCATATGAGACGTAAGTACACAGTGACTCCTGTTTTGATTTAACAATTTGACACTCCTGTTCGTGGCGTCAGTAATCTCCCTAGGCTCTAGTCATGAGTTGCCGAGGCTATGGAAGCCTTTAGGGTTCACCGACTTCGATCTTATTTAGACAAGGTCATAGTCAAAGTAGAAGTTCTCTCCTCCCTTCAGAGAAAGGTACCTCCTTCTTTGATGGCCCCGTTCTTTCCACTGGGATCTCCCTCACAGAGATCTTTCATTTAGGTCTTTTTTTTTTTTTTTCCAAGAGTGTCTTGGCTTTCCATGCCTGAAGTACTCTCATGGGCTTTTCAGTCATATGTGAATGCCTTAAGGGCTGATTCTGAGGCCAGAGTGCTGTTTAGGACATCTGACATTCTATGAGTCTGCTGTGTATCCCGCTTCCCATGTTGGATCGTTCTCTCCCTTTTGGGTTCTATCAGTTAGTATTAGCAGACACTAGTCTTGCTTGTGTGATCCCTTTGACTCTTAGACCTATCAGTGTGATCAATTGTGAACTGAAGATGATCATTTGGACTAGTGAGATGGCATTGGTACATGCCACCTTGATGGGATTGTATTGGAATCCCCTGGCATGTTTCTAATTCCACCATTTGGGGCAAGTCCGATTGAGCATGCCCCAAATTGTACATCTCCTCCCTCTCTTTTTCCCACTCTTATATTTAACAGGGATCACTTTTCAGTTAAAATTTGAACACATAAGAATAATTGTGTGTTAATTACTGAGTTCAACCACTAGTACTAGAACAAAAAAAATACTAAAATGCATAAAGATTTACATTGTACATCAACAGTCAGGACAAGAGCTGATCAAGTCACTGTTTCTCATAGTGCCCATTTCACTTCAACAGGTTTCCCCTTTGGTGCTCAGTTAGTTGTCGCTGATCAGGGAAAACATATGATATTTGTCTCTTTGGGACTGGCTTAATTCACTCAGCATGATGTTTTCCAGATTCCTCCATCTTGTTGCAAATGACCAGATTTCATTGTTTTTGATTGCTGTATAGTATTCTATAGAGTACATATCCCATAATTTCTTTATCCAGTCTACTGTTGATGGGCATTTGGGTTGGTTCCAGGTCTTAGCTATTGTGAATTGAGCTGCAATAAACAGTAACGTGCAGATGGCTTTTTTATTTGCCAAATTAATTTCCTTTGGGTAAATTCCAAGGAGTGGGATGGCTGGGTTGTATGGTAGGGTTATGTTCAGGTTTCTGAGGAATCTCCAGACTGACTTCCATAGTGGCTTAACCAGTTTGCATTCCCACCAACAGTGGGTTAGTGTCCCTTTTTCCCCACATGCTCGCCAGCATCTATTGTTGGTAGATTTCTGCATGTGAGCCATTCTAACTGGGGTGAGGTGGAACCTCATTGTGGTTTTGATTTGCATTTCCCTGATTGCTAGTGATCTTGAACATTTTTTCATGTGTCTGTTGGCCATTTGGATATCCTCTATTGAAAAAAGTCTATTGAGGTCCTTGGCCCATCTCTTAAGTGGGTTGTTTGTTTTGATGTTGTGGAGTTTCTTGATTTCTTTTTTTTAATTTTTATTTTTTTAAACTTTTATTTAATGAATATAAATTTCCAGTGCACAGCCTATGGATTACAATGGCCTCCCCCTCCCATAACTTCCCTCCCACTCGCAACCCTCCCCTCTCCCGCTCCCTCTCCCCTTCCATTTGCATCAAGATTCATTTTCAATTCTCTTTATACACAGGAGATCAACTTAGTATAAAGATTTCAACAGTTTGCACCCACATAGAAACACAAAGTGAAACATACTTTTTGAGTACTAGTTATAGCATTAAATCAAAATGTACAGCACATTAAGGACAGAGATCCCACATGAGGAGCAAGTGAACAGTGGCTCCTGTTGTTGACCCAACAAATTGACACTCTAGTTTATGGCACCAGTAGCCACCCTAAGCTGTCGTCAGGAGTTGCCAAGGCTATGGAAGCCTTAAAAGTTCCCCGACTCTGATCATATTTAGACAAGGTCATAAAAGACAGGTTGAGGATAGTAACCAATGATCCTAAGAGTGGCATTTACCAGGTTTGAACAATTATACAGCATTAAGTGGGGAAGAGGACCATCAGTACACACAGGTTGGGAGTAGAGCCATTGGTGGTAGAGTAGAGGTTATGATTACAAAGGAATGAGGCCCAAGTACACTAGACAGGGTCTAGAACAAAGGACAGAATCATTATTAGAGGAGCTAAGAAAGGTGCTGTCTAAGCTACAATTAAGTTTTCTGATTGAGAGGCAAATAGAACCTGATAGAAGGGGCTTGATAATAATCTGTTGGGCTTTAGGCCTTGTAAGTTGATTTATTTGTAGATTCTGGTTATCAACCCTTTATCTGTTGCATAGTTTGCAAATATTTTTTCCCATTCTGTCGGTTGCCTCTTCACTTTCCTGACTGTTTCTTTTGAAGTACAGAAACTTCTCAATTTGATGCAATCCCAATAGTTAATTTTGGTTTTGACTGCCTGTGCTTCTGGGGTATTTTCTAAGAAGTCTTTGCCAGTACCTATATCTTGCAGGGTTTCTCCAGTGCTCTCTAATAATTTGATGGTGTCAGGTCGTAGATTTAAGTCTTTAATCCATGTTGAGTGGATTTTTGTGTAAGGTTAAAGGTAGGGATCTTGCTTCATGATTCTGCACGTGGAAATCCAATTTTCCCAGCACCATTTATTAAATAGACTGTCCTTACTCCACGGATTGGTTTTATCTTTGATCAAATATAAGTTGGCTGTAGATGTTTCTGCTGTTTCTATTCTGTTCCATTGGTCTATCCATCTGTTTCTGTACCAGTACCATGCTGTTTTGATAATTACTGCCCTGTAGTATGTCCTGAAATCTGGTATTGTGATGCCTCTGGCTTTGTTTTTGTTGTACAAGATTGCTTTAGCTATTCGAGGTCTCCTGTGTCTCCATATGAATTTCAGCATCATTTTTTCCAGATATGAGAGGAATGTCTTTGGTATTTTGATTGGTATTGCATTGAATCTATAAATTGCTTTTGGGAGAATGGACATTTTGATGATATTGATTCTTCCAATCCATGAGCATGGAAGATTTTTCCATTTTTTGGTATCCTCTTCTATTTCTTTCTTTAAGGTTTTGTAGTTTTCATCATAGAGATCTTTAACGTCCTTGGTTAAGTTTATTCCAAGGTATTTGATTGTTTTTGTAGCTATTGTGAATGGGATTGATCTTAGAAGTTCTTCCTCAGCCGTGGCTTTGCCTGTGTATGCAAAGGGTGTTGATTTTTGTGCATTGATTTTATATCCTGCTACTTTGCCAAACTGTTTTATGAGTTCCATTAGTCTCTTAGTCGCAGAGAAAGCTTTTAATAAAATACAACACCCTTTCATGATGAAAACCCTAAGCAAACTGGGTATACAAGGAACATTCCTCAATACAATCAAAGCAATTTATGAAAAAAAACCCATGGCCAGTATCCTATTGAATGGGGAAAAGTTGGAAGCATTTCCGCTGAGATCTGGTACCAGACAGGGATGCCCACTCTCACCACTGCTATTCAATATAGTTCTGGAAGTCTTAGCCAGAGCTATTAGGCAAGAAAAAGAAATTAAAGGGATACAAATTGGGAAGGAAAAACTCAAACTATCCTTTATTTGCAGATGATATGATTCTTTATTTAGGGGACCCAAAGAACTCTACTAAGAGACTATTGGAACTCATAGAAGAGTTTGAAGTTACTTCTTAAATTACCTAGCAAGAGGCTTAGAATGTCCTAAAATATTCTCCAAAAGATGATTTTAAGGAAATTACTTGAAATGCAAGTAATTTATTTTGCATGTGATCTCAAGAAATGGGGACGCTAGACCTGAAGGAAAACCAATCCAACAAAAGATTGATATCAAACAAGTTACTACATTATGCTTAATCACATTGGGAAATTTTGTGAGGGTTCAAGGAGCTAGGGTGTTTTACCAAATTTCAATAATCATAGTTTCAGGGAAACTCCTTTCGGGCATTAATTCTCTGATATCTCATGCTTGTCACTGGGGACAGAAAAGCAGTCTGTGATAGCTAGAAAAATCCTCAGGCAAGAAATGTACATGCTCTGGCTGTTGGAAGGTGAGCAGATGTACGCTGAAGCTGAAGGGACTAGGTAGTGAAGTGTGGACTCTGCAAGATGTTAAGATGCTAGGTGCACAGATACTTTTAATCCTTTCTTGTGTGTGTGTGATACAGATAAAACATAGGAGAGCCTTTTGTGAGTTAGAAATGTTTCCACTAAGTAAAGAGGAAACTGGTTTGTCTACCCAGCCTCCTCCTGTCCCTTAGAACAACAAATGGATAAACGAGAACTAGGTTTGGAAATTACCTCCCCTGAAATGTTTCTGTCTGAATTTGAACTTTAGAATAATGCTGCTCTTTATTGAGTTGAGGCAAAATATTGTAGCTGCCTGATAACAGCCTGCCACATTACAAATCACTACTTGCAAGGTTACACAAAGTGCCTTTAGAAAGAGCTAAATGAATTACTTCAAATATTATGTTTGTATTCAAAAGGGAAACAGGTGGTAGTTTGGGAGTGGTGGTCTTTTATTTGGATTTCTAAAGGCCCTTTGCCATGCTTTGCCTTCCCAATTGCTGTGGGAAACTGAAAGCCTGCAGTGAACAGTGAATAGAAGATATTTCTAATTGAGAAAGAAAATAAGAATTTTTCTGAAATAGTCACAAGGTTGCTCATTTTACTATTGTGATTTTATAGACTTTAGGGTTTGGTTAAACTAAATGTAATTGAAAATAAAACACTTAGCTATTTACTTTTTTTATAAATATTTATTTATTTGAAAGAGTTACAAAGAGAGGAAGAGAGGCAGAGAGGGAGGGAGGGAGGGAGAGAGAGAGGGAGAGGTCTTCTATCCCTTGGTTTGCTCCCAGATTGGCCTCAATGGCTGGAACTGTGCCAATCTGGAGCCAGGAGCTTTTTCCAGGTTTCCGATGCAGGTACAAGCGCCCAAGGACATGGGCCATCTTCTACTGCTTTCCCAGGCTATAGCAGAGAGCTGGATTGGAACTGGAGCAGCTGGGACTCCAATTGGTGCCCATATGGGATGCTGGCGGATTTACCCACTATGCCACAGTGCCGGCCCCTCTCATTCTTTTTCTTAATCTTTCTTCATTTAACTTCTTATCTTTTTGAAACTATACCCCATATTTTAGAATCCTTTTTTATGTGTTAAAATGCGAGGAGTCCATTAAATTCAGCTACTAATATTGTGTGTCAAACATAAACACATCCTATGTCTTTGACATTAATCCTGTTATTTCTTCTCATAAGGTGGAAGTTAATGAATTGGAGAATTTGCCTTGTAGTTCAGAGAACATAGCTGCTATTTCAGCAAGTGTGGTATGCAAGAAATTTTCTTCCCTGTGATCTGTTTCATCCTTTTTCCATCAATTAATAATTTATTGTATATATGGACAAGGTCAAATGATTTCATATTCTGTATTAATATTGTAGAAGATATTGCATCACCAACACTTTTGGGGGTCCTATTGCCTCTCTGTTAAGTTTTTACTCAAACTCTTGGCTTAGTAGTACTCTGATAGTTTGTAAACCTAAGGTTGTTTTTAAAATGCTAGCTGATATTATCCAAAGTGCAATTTTCTTATTACCTGCTCTGGATCTATTTGTTTTAGAATTTTTTTTAATTAGTTGGAATTGTTCATCTGATGCACCTCAGTAGATTGCAATAGGAGCATGCAATGGAGCACTAAGTCAGTGCTTTCATGAAGTATAGTTGGGCTCTACTGAGAAGAGACTGTAAACATGAATGCACTTAATCTTTTTTTTTCTCAAATTTTTGATTCTGTTAATCTAGTAAGGGATAGGAAAAACTCTCAGTAAACTGGATATTCAAAGAAGTAATGATCCAAAATGTGTATGTCAAAAAGGAAATGGCAAGATAAATAATCTGAGAAGCAGGAACTCTGTGATGATGAATATCTACTATAAATACCTCAGTAAGTGCAAAAGCTAATTAACTATCAGTTTTTACAATAAGATTAAAATGATTTGAAACTATCAACAGTGTTATGTGAGTTCTTATAAAAATAGAAGCTTGTAGGAATAGAAGGCAATAAAGACTGCAGTGAGGGAAACGAGAATACTCAACACATACTCTTGAGTAGCGTAAAATAAAACAAAACAAAACCACTCACAATGTTTAATTCTAAATTCACTATGAAAACAAATGAATTTTACTTCTGCTGAAATAAGACTGCAACTTCTGTGTTAGAGTGCAAATAATAAAAACTATAGGTTTATTTCTTGAAGTCTTAATTTTTATATAGACAATGATTAATAAGAATATTTAATGTGATATGTCATTATAAGTAAAGCCTTTAGTTAGATCACTGAAAATCTGATTATTATTTTTAAACTAACATTAAAATATGGGACATAGAAGAAGCATAGTGAAGTTATCAGCTAGTCTTTTTTATGTGACTCAATCATTTCTTATATTTCCTGATTTTTAACACCTAATTTTACATAGCTATAAATAATATATATGTTTATTATTTATTTATTTTTCCACTTCTTCAGGTGGATATCCACTTTAGTTGTAAAAGGATGGCTTTAATAAGAAATAGCATCTTCCTGATATTTGTGATACATTCTTTGTGTAACTAGATATCCAATACTACTTTTTAAGAGTGAAAGCTTCCTTGAGTACTTTTGTTTGCTCATAGTAGGTACAGTGATGCCCTAAGGTTTTCATCTCAAAGGTAAGATGCTACTTCAGAAATGAAGCACTTTCAACTGTCACAAAAATGTGAACAAGACATCTATTTGCAAGAATTAATTGTAAAATGTTAACTCTATAGTCAAGGGTATTCAATTAGTGAGTAAAGGTTGTTTCACTAAAAGCTTGATGAATATTTTTGTAAATTGTGGAGTATAAGATAGTAATTAAGAGAACTTGTTAGATAGCTACTAGTGTTTAAATAAACTAAATTTCCTAAGTAAAAAGAACCATTAATTTTGTTTTGTGTACTTGTAAAGAGATTCCCAGCTTTTTTTCATGTTATAAAATACAGTTGAGAAAAATACGCATATATTGATGTGAGAGGTGGATTTTAATTATTCTAATTAAAATTAACAGACCATCATTCTGAAGAAGACAGTATACTGTTTTCATTGAGGTAGACCAATAATATACCAGTAATATTTGATTGTGACAATATGCATCAACTCTTTTTTTTTTTAATTACATCGCATCTTGTATCTTTGAAGATTTATTTATTTATTTATTTGGAAGTCAGAGTCACAGAGAGTGAGGGGGAGACAGAGAGAAAGAGTGATGTTTCATCTGCTGGTCTATTGCATATATGGTCAAAATGGCTAGAGCCGTGCCAGGCCAAATCCAGGAGCTTCTTCCAGGTCTCCCACATGAATGTAGGAACACAAGGACTTGGGTTATCTTTCACTGCCTTCCCAGGTGCATTAACAGGGAGCTGGATCTGAAGTGAAGCAGCTGGGACTTGAACTGGCACCCATATGCAGGTGTCCCAGTTAGTGGCCTCGCCCATTACACCACAATGCCAGACCCCCACTCTAGTTTTTAAAAATACGTTTTCAGAAAACAGTAATTTCTGAATCCTAAAACTGCTAGAAAAAGATTCTGGGATTTTAAGTATTAAAAACATAGAGATCTTTTTGCTGAATTATACAATTATAAGAAATAATTTATAAAATTACGTAAGAAAGTTAATAGGATTCCCCCTCCCTCCTTCTCTCATGGAAATGTTTTTTTGCACTGAATTTGCTTTTTAAAAATAGGTAGACCAAAGTACACTTACTGCAAGTGGCTGAAGAAACACCAATGTAAACTTCTGAATTACTAATGAGAGCTTTTTAAAATGGTCTTGGGAAATACAGTGTATGGTGTATGACTATCAGGTTTGGGTCATGGAATTTTTATTTTTTTATTCATAGTAAAACTTTGGTACCATGCTTTTGCTTACTTACCTCTGAGTTCTAAATGTGGACATGACTGGACATCATTGTGACACAGCCAAAACTGAACAAGGCACTAAGTATATGTATATTTAGTTTTAGGGGGAATGCTTTATCTCTAGGGAAAAATCTAAGAATATATTTCTGTATATCTAACATATTTTGTATGAAAAGTGGTTTATTTAGAAAGTGATGTGCCTATACTTGTAGACACTTTTGAGTATTAAACATACCCTAATAATTAAAATTGGCAGATTTTTTTGGGTGTGCAATGTTTCAAACACTGTGTTCGAGTCTAGGAAACAAAGATGATCAAGCAATATTTGCTAAAAATAAGTGTCTCAACTGCCAAAGTCTTTATTAGAATTCCTATAGTATTGGGTTACATACCAATTAAGATTTGGTGAGTTTCAGTGTTTTCATTTGTTATAACTTGTGTTTCAGATTCTTGAGGTATCTATTTTGATATTCAACTTTATTTCTACTCATTATTTTGAGGTGTTGGTTAATGTAAAATTGTTTGATTTTGCTGACAGTGACAGAAATTATTCTGTGCCATAATTGCAAATGGTTTGGCTCACAGATTTGTTTTAATGTAGTTTCCCTTGAGCTTAATTTCTCATGATTGTTTACAAAACTGGAATCTGTTTTAACATGACTGACAAGATTAAGTCCTAGAAATCTACAATAGATTACCTAGTCTTCATTTCTGAGGTTTGCACTGAGTGTTATATTTCTATAGTTATTCAGATATTTAAATCCTCATATTGATATACACCTGCCATTTCTTAATAGGGTAACTAAAATAAATATTGAGAGTTTCAGAGGGAAGAGAGGAATACAGAGATTTAAGGGGTTCTGCACCATGTGGAATACCATTGCACTCAATCCACAGCACAAGACAGAGGACCTTAATTTCTCACACACTTTATATTCTACATAAACCTAAATCCAGGAAATAACTCATGGGAATTATCTCTGTCTTAAAATTGTAAAAAAAAAAAAAAGTAGTATAGAACTTTAGTAGAATCATTTTTAACATAAATATACCAAAGGCTCAAATGAAAACATTTAGAATATGCTCATGCATTTTCACAATCGATGTTTGTAGGGATTTTGGAGTGAAAAAAATCTCACTGCTACTTAGCTCTTTCAGAATTTTCATCCAGTTTTTGAGTTGCTTAGTATTCAGAATACAAGGGAAAGCTTTCTACATTCTAATTTTTACTTTAAATCATCTAAACCATTTTACTTTGTTTTCTTGATGATGGTAACAAAGGAAAATAGTAATAAAATACTATAAGATGTGTGCATGGGTGTTTGTTCATCGTAGTAGTATATAATGTAGTATTGAACGGTGAAATTGTTAAAGGAATGATGGATTTATGAAATGGAGCAATAAGTGAAAAATTATAAACAAGATGCACATTCACTTGTCATATTTTTCATATTTTCATATTTTAATGAAATAGGATATAGAATATGAAATATATGAACAATATTTAAAGAATAAGTGATAAGTAAAATCAGAGTAAAATTATATATGCAATAATCAAAGAATAATTACATAAATATATATTCTATATTCTTTTTTAAATTTATTTTTTATTTAGTAAATATATAAATTTCCAAAGTACAGTTTATGGATTACAATGGCTCCCCTCCCCATAATTTCCCTCCCACTCACACCCCTCCCATCTCCCGCTCCCTCTCCCATTCCATTCACATCAAGATTCATTTTCAATTATCTTTATGTACAGAAGATCGATTTAGTATATATTAAGTAAAGATCTCATCAGTTTGCACCCACACAGAAACACGAAGTGTAAAATACTGTTTCAGTACTAGTTATAGCATTACTTCACATTGGACAACACATTAAGGACAGATCCTACATGAGAAGTAAGTACACAGTGACTTCTGTTGTTGACTTAACAATTAGACATTCTTGTTTATGGCGTCAGTATAAGCTTTCTCTGGATTTGAAAGTTTTCATGATTATTTTCATTGTAGTTTTAGTCATTTACACACTATCTACTATATTATGTTTAGACTCAGATAAATATTATTGAAAGGAAACCCTAATTTTGTATGATTGTTTTCTCAACTAGGAATGATTCTTTGTCTTTAGAAGCCTATCCTTTTAAAATTCTTCACATACATTTTCTTCTAGGCTGTGCCTTGGTAATAGGGATCTTGGGAGAGGATTGGTTTCTCTTTTCGGCATCTTCTCTCTGATACGAAGGAATATACTAATCACCCGAAGTCCTTTTCTGTGCTAACATTAGGCAGGGTTCATAGTGTTGTCACATTTGAGAGGTTTCACAGATAGGAACATGGGCAGAGTTGGAACCACCTGACAATGGAACCAGTAACACCCTTAATTCTGCATATTCCTAACTAGTTAAACCTGCCTTGGGGTCATCCCAGGGAACATAGGGCAAAATATTTTCCAGTAATTGGGTAAAGATGGTAAGTTGAAAGTGAGTTTATGGTTCTGGGGGAAAAATCAAGGTACTTGATCAATGATGTCTTTGTTTCACAAAGAAGCCCTTATTAGGAAGAAGTTTAAATAAGAGGTTTGAAACTTTTGAGGCCGGCACCGTGGCTTACTAGGCTAATCCTCCGCCTGTGGTGCTGGCACATCAGGTTCTAGTCCCAGTCGGGGTGTCGGATTCTGTCCCGGTTGCCCCTCTTCCAGGCCAGCACTCTGCTGTGGCCCAAGTCCTTGGGCCCTGCACCCCATGGGAGACCAGGATAAGCACCTGGCTCCTGCCTTCGGATCAACGCGGTGCGCCGGCCGCAGCGGCCATTGGAGGGTGAACCAATGGCAAAGGAAGACCTTTCTCTCTGTCTCTCTCTCTCACTGTCCACTTTGCCTGTCCAAAAAAAAAAAAAAAAAAAACAAAAAACAAAAAAACAAAAAAACAAAAAAAAACACCTCTTGAAATAGGTCAGGAAAAGAGGTCAGTAACACTTCAGTTCCAAATGGTAACACTTCAGTTCCAAATCAATCAAAATATGGACATTCTCTTTCTCAGTAAGGGGCAATAAGCCAAGAGTTGAAGAACATAAACTGCCTGAAGTTATTCTGGAATAAATTTAGTATTTACATTGACTTTTTTTTTTTAATGAGTCTGTATTTCTTTTTTTTTAAAGATTTATTTATTTATTTATTTGAAAAATAGAGTTACAGAGAGGCAGAGGCAGAGAGAGGGAGGGAGGAAGGGAGTAGAGGAGGAATAGAGGGAGGGAGAGGTCTTCTATCCATTTGTTCACTCACCAAATGGCCGCAATGGCCAGCACTGTGCCTATCCAAAGCCATGAGCCAGGAGCTTCTTCTGGGTCTCCCACATGACAGGAGCTTCTTCTGGGTCTCCCACAAGAATGCAGGGTCCTAAGGATTTAGGCCATCTTTCCCAAGCCATAGCAGAGAGCGGGATTGGAGGTAGAGCAACTGGGACTTGAATGGACACACATATGGGATGCCAGCACAGCAGGCGGCAGCTTTATCTGCTATGCCAGAATGCTGACCCATACAATGACTTTTCAAAATAAAGATGAGTTATTAAAGGGAAAACAAGAATTATTAATCATTCAAATTTGTTGTGAGAGGCTTAATTGCTTTACATTGCTATAAAGAAGAATCTGTTTTCTCAACTATTTCAAATGTTCTCGTGTTTGATAGTTTTAATAAAGTCAATCGGATAATACACAATTTATATAAAGGAGTAAGGAATTGGTGTATGAAGCATTGGCTTGTGTTAGTGTTCCAGTTCTTTTCAGTTCATTTAATCCATCTGAGAACACAGTATATAGTGATGATAAATGTGGCATTATCATAACACTATGTAATCATTGCTAACTATACATCTAGAGGAATTCTTGACTTTCTGGTTCAAATTAGAATGGGGGATCAACAGTAACAGTGGTAGAAATCCAATGTGATTATTAAGCTCTCTCTTACCTTAGAAAATGTCTTATTCTGAAGATGTCAGTTTCCTCTTGTGTGAAATGGAAATTATATTTGCCCTGAAGTGTATGCCAGTTTTGAGGACTGGTCCATATGAAGCACTAATAGGGTACATGACATATGGTAGGGCTTAACGAGGTAGCTGTAGCTGCTTCTCTGTCTCTTCTCCATTGCCATTATGCACTTACACAACCACCTCATGGGACAGATACATTTTTAGCCCTATACTGGGAAACTGAGAATTAAATATAGGTAACTAGCTCAAAGTCACATAGTTTATAGGAATCAAAGAGACTTGTGCACATACTCCCTCTTGTTTCTCTCCCTGTGCACACTGCTTTCCCAGAAATTACTCTGTGTCCCTTCCCTCACTGCTGGGTTATCACTGCTGCCTTGCTGCCATATTTTGAGAATAATTTAAATTATTCAAAAGAAGAGACAAGTAAAATACTAGACAAAAGAGTAACAGGCTAAAAGTTTCCTTGTGTTTATCCAGTCTGTTGTCTGATACTAAGGCAGAGGCTGCTAGTGCTTAAAATTATAAATCTTCCCTTAGCCCTGGGTTGAGGATTATTGCTTTGAGTTCCTTTTTAAATTTGTAGAATGTTATTAAAGTTTCATTTTATCAACTTATATCATACACAAGTGTGGGATAGTTTTATATGGGATAGTTTAGTAGGATACTCAGGAGTCTGAGAAGGAACATCATGTGATAGGATTGAGATTACTAAAGTCAGTTGGAATGCATTCACAAACAACAGATATTTAGTGTGTTGAAAGGAACACAATATTGTACAATTGTTCAGAGGATTTAAAATAATGGACACTTGTTTTGAACTGCCTGGGTTTGATTCCTTACTCTGTAGCTATTGGCTGCATAAGTTGGTTGTTAACTTGTGTTTCTTAGTGTTTGAATTGTAATATGGAGACAGCAATAGAATTTGCCTCATGATGTTGCCACACGCTTAAATTATTCAAGGTTTAGAATAATGCTGGAACTCATCTATCAACCAATAGTGGCTGTTATTATGTTCCTTTTATATACCATGTGGAATTCTGATTCCCAAACCAAGACTAATATTATGGTGAACTAATCAAAATTCAGTGTTTTAATGAGAAAATGTGCTCTGGATTTCCATTGATGTAAGTAGAGGGGAGTTTTAGAAAACCATCCACTTGTAAATTGGAAACTATTTGTTTCTTTTATGTTATAAATTGGTACCACTGGCAAAGATTTTATTTGTGTAACATTGAGCATAATTTTTTTTAGTTTGATTCTCAGGATAAGGTCTTGCCTCCAAAACTCATGAGACAAAAACAATAATAAATTGTTATCACTAACATTTACACTGGACACACGATGTTCCACACACTGTATTAACACTTTCTATAAATTATCAATTTAACTGAATAATTATTTTGTGCAGTATTGTTACCTCTCCATAGTCAGTTCCTTCTGTTACTTTCAGAAGTTTCAGAAGCTGGAACATACTATCAGCTTTCAGGCTCTAACTGTGCACTGTCATGAGCATGAAATGCAGTATCTACATCATGGCCTGCACAGCTCCCCCATCTGGCCACTTTTCTGTCTTGTGATTTCATACCATTTCATTCCACTGCTCCTTTTGTTCTAGTAGTGTTGACGGTGCTCTGGTGTATGTTCCAACCCATTTGCTTTTCCGAGGAAGCACCACCTCCAGATCTCTACCTGGCTGGCTCCATGTCATCATTCTTGCCTCAACCCAGAGGTGGACTTCCGTGACCAATGTACATCAAGTAGGCCCCTCATCTCTTTATGGCCCATTATTATCTTTTAATTTATCAGAAACATTTGCCACTAACTTAAATATTAACTTCGGCATATCCTTATTGTCTCCTTTTCATCAAATTGTACATCCTGGGACAGCAGGATCCTTTGTCCTCTGGTTCACTGTGCCTACAAAAGTACTTGACGTGTATTAAGGATTCAGGTATTTATTGAATGAATGAGTGAATGCAGTTTAGAAAGGTTAAAAAATGTGTCCATCATTTTACAGCTAAAAGCATGACAGGACTCAGTAATACTTGAATCTAGAGGCTGCTGTTCTGTATGGTGGTGGGATATATAAAATGCATGAGCAGCACCTGAAACCTGTGAAACAGAAGTTATGATGTAATAGCATTTTGGCATTTGTTTTATTTTGTCAACCTTTCTTCAAGAAGTAAAATACCACATTTTACTTCCTATTGCAATTTTACTTCCCAGGTGAATGAATTTCTGTCAACAGTGATGTTCTGGGTCAGTCAGTCTTTGTTTAAAAGTTAGAATTCTTGCCTGTGCTATTCTGAATGGCTTCTGAATAATGGGAGAATTTTCCAAATAAAAGTACAACTCTGGCTTCTGGTCCTCAGGGCTATGTGAGTGGAAGAAAAAAATTCCCTACAGTATACCAGAAATAGCAAGGTTTGAGTATTTCAGAAGAATGCTAATTATAGTGGGTTGTACATGCAACATTCCAGTCCATGAAGATAATTTAAGGAAAGGTGAGATGGCATTTGAGCCTCAGGACAGGTGAACATATGGACTCTAGGGGTATAGTCTGTTGCTATTATTACATTATTACAGAATACTGTATGTATAGAAATCATTCCTAATAGAGTAATGCCCCTCCTTCCTTTGTGTGACTTTGCATCTGTTATGTATAATTCATATATAAATAAGCAACCATAAAGCCAAAAAATCTCCCTTGGTTAAAATATGAAGCCAATCTTAATATTTGGCAGTAGTACCATGTGTCGAACACAATCCTAAAAATGGTTTTGTGTGAGTAAAAGTGGAAGATAATCACTGGCCTCAAAAATCCTGTTATGAGGTTCTGGATATATAAAACAAACAACAGGTATCAAGCCCATTCTCCCTTTTATAAATAGCACAATGTGATATATGCACTTTACAAAGTATTTCGTGGGGGAGAAAACAATGCTTCAATTTAAACAAAAGAAAAGCCACCCAGTGTTTCACTCTGAGGCTGTTACTGACAAGATGAGTATGTTTGCCTAAGCCAATCCAGTTTCTTTATAGTATAATGTGTTTTTTAATAGCCATGTTCATATTATATATGCTGGTTTTGTTTTGTTGGTTTCACTTAATATTTTAAGCACAAGTCTGTGATTCAGGTTCAAGCTATCAATAGACCCAGGTAAGCAGAGGAATAGGAGAATTCTGTGGGGGAGCTTTCATTTGAATTGAGTTTCGAGAAACAGAATGTTCTATGGGAAGAAAAGAGGAAGGGCCTTCATACTGCCCTTTCCCCATTCTTTTAAATAATGAAAAGCCCTATCTAAATATTTAAAGTTATTTTTAACTATCTTTGTAAGACTTTGAGATAAATAAAAATAAAATCCATAAATATATACTGAACTGATTCATCCAGAGCTTGTTAGGCATGATGACTAGTGCAAAGAGAATATGGAATAGTTTCTTATTTCAGGGAGTATATAATCTGGTTGGAAATGTTGGAACTGGTTTAAAAAATTCACTGTTCAAGGTAATAGCATGAAGGCATACTAGAAGATGATGTTTATTGCAAAGTGAATGAATACATCGTGTCTGAAAGAGTCAGCAGAGGTCTTATTCAAAGAGGTGAGATAAAATTGATCTGAATGGATGAACAGATAAGAGCAGCAATGCTATGCTGGGTGGTGCAGGGGTAAGGTAGCAGCAAAGAGTCCTCCAAGTTGTAAAGTTGTGCTACACCGAGATGACTGCGAATTGTTCTTCTCAGGTAAATCTGATGTTAATATTGAGTCCCATCATGAAGCAATGAGTATTATCTTTATTGTTTGTCAAAGCCTATTAAAAATATCAAAACCTGAGGGAAAGAACACATTTCAAAAAAATTTATTGCACCTCACCTCTTAATGAATTCAGTCAATAAATATTATGTGTAGTGCTGTGCTGAGAGTGTCCTCCTTCTCAGCAACAGGCAAGCTATTCATTCATGTTCACAAATGTCCCACTTGGAGATACTGTGAATGTTTGTACATTGGATATTAAGTTATTTATCACTCTCAGTGTTCTATGGTATTCATATTCTCACAAGCATAAATATTACCATTTTATATTTAAAACTACATCTACTGCTTTGTTCATTGTGAATTGTAAGTAAAGCTCTGGTGCAAGTAAAAATCTGCAGCAAACATCTATATTTAGTTGATTTTGAAAACGATTTCCGTAATGTGTGATTACATCAAATGTGAAGCATTAGGCATAGGTGAGAATTTTAGTACCTAGAGTCTTTATTAAGTAAGCATCCTCTAAGTCATCTGCAGGGGTAATTGTACTACCTCAGTGTCATCTTTGTTAAAATTCCTTAGCACTCATTGCGTTTACACCAACCTAATGTCCTATTAAGTTATGAAACAGAGTTTTCCTGATAGGGACTTTAGACTCAAATTGCTTAGCTTTAAATCTCACCTCTGCTGGCTCTAAGCTGGGTGGTATGGAGCCACTTGTTAACCTCTCTGTGTCTTAATTTTCTCACTTGTTATAAATTGGCTCTATCTCAAAGGTGCATTGTAAAAAGAGCTAATAGTTATATAGGTTTTGATACAGCACACAATAAATGCCTTGTGTGCTTGTTAAATACACAAAAGATGCTCAAAGATGCTAAAAATGCTAGCTCCCTCACTAAATTGTAATTTTTTTTTTCTAAAATAATTGCAAATTTACAGGGAAATTGTAAGAATAAAACTAGTACAAAGAAGACCACCATATGCCTTTTACTAAGATTCACATTTTAACATTTACTTTTTGTGAACCATTTATTTGATAAATTACATATACTTTCACTTTTTATACTTAAGTAGCTCAATGTGTTTCATTTGAGAATAGGGACTTTATCTTTCATAATTACAGTTGTCAACTTCAGTAACTTAACATTGATGTAATACTTTGATTCACCACTCTTTTTAAAAAGTTTTTAAAAATTTATCTATTTGAAAGGGAGAGAGAAAGAAAGAGAGAAACGGAGGTTTTCCATACATAGCTTCATTCTTCCAAGTGCTCACAATGACCAGGGTGGAGCCATGCTGAAGCCAGGAGCTTCATCCTGTTTCCAACATGGGTGGAGGGGGCCCAAGTACGTGGGCCATCTTCTGCTGTTTTTCCCAGGCCATTAGAGAGCTAGATCAGAAGTGGAGCAGCACCCTCCAGGGATGCAGGCAGTATCCTGATGATCCACCACTTTTAATATCATTGTGCTATTGACTTAATAATGCCTTTTTTATCATTTCCTTTTCCAGTGCAGGATCCAGCATGGGATCAAATGTTTTATTGACGAATTATGTCTCGTTAGCCCCCTGATCTGGGACATTTCCATAGTCTGTCATTTTGTTTGATTGCTGACATAACAATAAAACCCCCCTTTAAAAATCCTTCATATTTATTATATAATTAATATTCTATTACAAATGATGAATCTATGATAATATGTTTTTCAGACTATGTAACTACTACATCTCAGCTTTAAGATGCATTCATAATTCATGCCTGGTTTAGTTGTTACTGTGGTAATTAAAGCATGATAGTTTTCCAGTACCAGTGTTACCTCCACATACAGCCACAAGCTTCCGGCTTTTCCTGAAAGCCAGAGCTCTCCTTTGTCCATCCCTTGCTTTTTTCCTGCCTGTCTGCAGGTTGCCTGCCTCTATTCCTTCTTGCCTTTCTTTGTTTTGACAGCAGCTCTATTTTCTCACATTTGAAATAAAAAATACTTATATATATTATATATTATAAATTAGGTGATAGAATTCCTCCCTAAAAATCATCTAAGAATAACAAACAGATAGAAAGTAAGTTAGCATTGTAAAGTTGTGTAATTACACTTAGATCCATCAAGAGTCCTTGTATGCTGAAGTTTGCATTTTGTGTCATCATTTACAATAAATATTATCAAGACAGATAATTATGTACATGCCCAAACTTGTCTAAACAATGATTTATAATTACAGTATTTCATTAACAATAGGTGATCTAGAGGAAGTCATTTGTCCTGTTTTATAATGGAAACTTTATTTATCTGCTAGGATAGTCTGTGAGTTTTGTGCTCCCTGGGGTTGACTTTTGAAGCTTTTCTGGACTTCAGACCATTACTCTTGTAACTGTTTCAATTACAGCCTTAAACTATTCTAAAGTATTTTTTTTCTGTCTTAATTCTAGCCCTCGGTGTAAGGACAGGGTACTACAGTAAAGAAGATAAAAATAAACAACACGGAGGGAAAATTGGCACCTCGGTGGAACTTCTGAACTACTGAGAAAGCTGCATTTTTAAATGTGAATTTTAATTAAATATTAGTTAATAGAAATAAGGCTTTTAAAAATAGAAATCTACTTCATTGTCTTAAGCATTAGTTGAGAGGGAAAGAGTGCGTTCTTTTCATATATATGAAAGCCACTTTTCTGAATTATTCTGCATAGAAATAGGCCCTTTATGATGAAAGAGAACAAAGGCAATGGGTTAGTATTCACATGAAGTTTATATTCACATTATAGTTAAGTGACCACTTGCATTTCATAAATTATAGAAGGTGAATGTCAGAAGTCAACATCATTTTTATTTTCTTTCATTTTGTATATTTCCTACATTAAGTAATATTATTTAAGTTAAATGAAGAGAGAAATAGATAAATTGATATCTTCTCAATATCATGTCTTTCAAAATATTTTAAGTATATAAAAATATCATTATAAGACTGGTGCATTAATATGTGTGATTTATGACAAATAGCTTTGAGTGTTTAGTACACTTCTTTAAAAAACTATAACTGATGAAATCCTTACTTAGTATATACTGAATCGATCTTCCGTATATAAAGATAATTGAAAATGAAAAAAAAAAACAACTTGGTGTTAAATTGGAAATTGCATACAAAATTAATCAATTTTTTAAAAATATCATGTAGGATCTCTGTCCTTAATGTGCTGTACACTGTTATTTAATGCTATAACTACTACTCCAACAGTATTTTTCACTTTGTGTTACTATGTGGAGGCAAACTGTTGAAATCTTTACTTAATATATACTAAACTGATCTTCTGTATATAAAGAGAATTGAAAATGAATCTTGATGTGAATGGAAGGGGAGAGGGAGCGGGAAAGGGGAGGGTTGCGGGTGGGAGGGAAGTTTGGGGGGGAGCCATTGTAATCCATAAGCTGTACTTTGGAAATTTATATTCATTAAATAAAAGTTTTTTTAAAAAAACCCTATATTTCAAAATAACTTCCAGCTTCAGAAGTTCTGTCATTTTTATAAAGATTTATTTATTTATTTGAAAGGCAGAGTTACAGTGATTGAGAGGCAGAGAGAGAGAAAGAAGTCTTCCATCTACTGGTTCACTCCCCAAATAGCTGCAAGGGCCAGAACTGAGCCAATCCGAAGGCAGGAGCTAGGGGCTTCTTCCAGGACTCCCACTGGGGGTATAGGGGTCCAAGGATTGGGCCATCTTCTATTGATTTCCCAGGCCATAGCAGAGAGCTGTATGGGAAGTGGAGCAGCCAGGTCTAGAACCAGCGCCCATATGGGATGCCAGCACTGCCAAGGCTGGCCCCTTGTCATCATTATTTAAAATATTATTTACAATATGCTATGGAAATCTGATGAAGTCTACAAAATAAGAAATTTCTTAAGGATATACTGATTTTCTGCCCCCACCATGGGGGCTGTAAATAAATGTGAAATGATTTACATACATACATAATTATGCCATTTAAGCAATAGTGGAAAGCCTTTACTGAGAAATTTTATATGTTTAGCTAATAAATTATTGTATGCAATTTCTATAGAAATGGCTGAATGAACATGCTTCAAGCATGTTTTAAAAAGATTCTTCAGCACTGAGTTATAAATGATTGAGACTCATTTTTCTGCATTTTGCTAAATGCACATGGTCAAAATATGAAGACTTCTTTATCCCAAATATTTGAGAGTGGTAGAATTTAAGGTAGTCTCATCTGTCTTCTGTCTCCATTCTAGGTCCTGAAGAATCAATGTCCCCTTGGTGTTTTTAACACAATCTTTGTAGACTTCAGTTCTACTGTGATTGTTTCTTGTTTGCAATAGTGACAGTGCCTGTGTTTTCTTAGTAATTATGCCATCATATATCTTTTATCCTTAGAGCTTTTCTTCAAAGTAAAATCAGGTAAATCAATTGAATATATGGTGCCTTCTATAAAATTAAAACTGGACCCTACATTTTATTGTGCCCAATATTTCCTTAAAGTAATTTTTGTAATATTACTAATTTTATCTAAGTAACTCAATCACCCATGATCTTTTGCTAGTGACTGCCCCCCCCACGTTCACATGTAAAGGTAATGAAAGCAAGGCTAGACAGAATTGTAACTTGCACTAATCTCTGATTAAATTTATCTCATGTCTGCAGACTAGCTAGAAATTGATCCTGAAAGCTCTGTTATTGGCCAACATTTGTCAATTTATCATTAACCAATTATCTGGTTAGCATTCCTATTGGGAAATAATCCCGAGATGGGATTAGAAATGAGGTACCATTGTCCTTCTGTACCCACATATTTGTTTGCAGACCCCTGTAGATTCCAAAATCTGCAAATTATAAAATGGTATATTATCTGCACATTCTCCTCTGAACTTTACCTTATGTCTAGATTACTTAAAATATCTAAGACAATGTAAATTCTGTGCAAACAATTATTATACTATATGGTTCGTTTTGGGACAGTGACAAGAATAAGAGGTCTGTACATGTTCAGTGCAGATGAAATTAAAAACATTTTTTGTTCTGCAGTTGGCTGAAACTGTGGATGCAGTGTGAGACCTGAGCCTGGATCAAGGTGTAACTATTTTAAATTAGGCCTCCATCTTGTAACTTGGTCCTGACCAGGCCCTGAACCCTAAGCCAGAAGCTCCTAAAAGTAAATAAATGAACTCCCTTGCAATAAACTCTCCTAGCAACAGCTGATTAGCAAATAACAGAAAAATACCTAGAGTTCCTGGTGTCTTCTCAGGGCAGATAAGGTGATTGATAGCTACCCGAGACCCTGCAGTTCGGCACGTACACCCCGGCAGCTCGGACCCTATGCTTCGGCCAATCAATTCAAAAGGCATCAACCCAAAGCCATCCAACCACCTTTAGTAGGTCCGTTCCCACCACTGGATGCACTAATCGATTCTAAGAGATGTCTTTTGAATTTCCCATGGGAAGAGATGATTTGCTAAATGGTACCATGATGTATAGAATGTCTCTGAAAACCCTATAAAAACCCTGTTGACTGAAGGGTCGGGGCTCTCAGTTCAGACCCGCTGCGTTGGTGATGATTGAGAGTCCAGGCCCGGACCTGCAATGAAACTCTTGTGTGCTTTACAGCAGTATCGGCTCCTTGGTGGTCTTTGGGGACAACTGAACTGGGCATAACAACAGAACTTGTGGACATGGAATTCAGAGATACTAAGGCCAATAGGAACAATAGGCTCCATAATCCAAGTCTGCCATATCTCAGAAGCCTGCTTTCCAAATAACTTCAATATGTGTAATATATTTTCAACAGTAGGATAGTTGGTTTCTTTATTTAAGATGCACCATTATTCTGTTAGTATAATTTGTCAAAATATTTTCCTTCTCTTATAAAGCCAAATTTTATGTATGTGTACATAAATTCAAGTGCAGGAGTATACTCCTTTGGTGTAACCTGTATATTATATCTACAGAAGTAAAATAAACTTCATAGTAGACTTGTGGCCCTAGTGGGTTACTTTAAAAATGTACAGAAAATTAGGCACATTACCACTGATTTCCTCAACAACTCAGACCAAGTGAGTTGCTGTTTCTCTAAGCTTTTAGAGGAAATCTCGTTTTATTCTCTCCCAGGAACACTTTGTATGAATATGTTTGGAAACTGATCAAATAGCCTTCATCTTAATAACAAAGTGCTGATAAAATTCTTTAATTCAGGTCTTTTGGCCTAGGATTTAGTGGTCTACAAATTCTTCAGAAAAACAAAGTAATTCTCTGTCATGTGATTCTTAAGTATTATCACTGTTCATGAGTTGCTTGCCAAGTTTCTTTCTTTTACAAAAAGAAGAAAATGTGCTTTCTATTTGATATGTGTGATTAAAATTGAAATCAATTGGCAGATGCCATGACAGGATATTATTTTGATTTGCCAAATTAGGAAAAAATATCTCAAAAATCAGAAATCACTAAGATGTATATTGATAAATTTCCCTGAAAGCTTCATTAAAAATATAAGAGTGTTCATTTTTCTTTTCCTACTTTTTCAGCATTTGAAAATGGCTCTGTATCTTTCTTCTGAAAGCTGACTTTGATTAAATGTCCTATGCACTGAAATATTTCTGATTTCTTTTATTTTGTAAAGCAGAGCATTTGAAGTTTGTGTGCTGTAGATTGCCTAGAACAAGAACAGAATTCCTGTTATACACCCTTCCATTTTAGCTGATAAGAAAATCCAGGAAACCACACTTAAAAGACAAAATGTTAGCATAGACAGGAAAGGGTGGAGATTTTTATTTAGAGGCATCTTGGGTTTATTTTAGCCAAGAAACTGTTTTCTAACGTGGAATTTTACGTAATTACAGCTAACCCACATAACCTACTGAGTAATTCAAAAAGATCTTGTCCATACCATGGGGCTTCTCAGCTTGGTTGTGGCTCTCTGCCCTGCTCCTCCGGTTGTCTACACCTTTCTTTTTCCTCTTTGGTAGATAATTCATTAAGATAAGAACCTAAGAACCATTTATCTTAATGTATTTTGCTCTACTTCATGTGACTCTTCTACAGATCAAACAGTATAAATATTTAACTTATTGTGATTTATATATTATATTAACTATTATAGTGAGTTATATGTGATCTATTAATTACATTAAGAATCCTAAACTCTCAGTTAGAGCATACTGTCCATGTAGTATGTGTATATGTATATGTAAGTAATGATTGCAGTATTTCTATACGCTCTCTTCAGCAGGTAGACATTGGTACATCATTTCTATTTTTGTATGTATAATACAGATTGAATCATTAAAAGATGGAAATGAACAACAGGCTGATATTTGCCAATAGTTAATTTAATGATTGCATTTATTTAGGGCAGAATTTTGCTTTCAACTGAAAGTTTGTGAAGTGTAGGTAGAAATAAAATCAAAGATGATAATTTGATGTTGAGTTTTCAAAACATTTCTGCCACTGTTCTGAACTTAGCAAAACCTCTTAGTCCTCTAACAATAGTCAACAAAATAGTCTTGGAATAGTGAAGCCAAGAATTTTTTTGTGTTTCTGTAATCTCCCCATAGTTTAAACTTTCAATTACAGTTTCCTTTTTAAGATATCTGAGCAACAGAGATAATATTTATGAAATTAAAATACTAGAAAAGCAAATAAAAATGTGTTCAAAAGTAAGAATAGGAAAAAAAAACAGAGAACACAGCATATCTTCCTGTTAGCATTCATAGGATGAAGGTCATTTCCACTTTCCAACTTGTCATCAGATATTTAATAGTCTCCAAAAATCCTTCCAGCTGGATGAAGATGTTGGCTTTGTCTTCTGTTTTCTAGTATATGGGCATCTTGAGTATAATCTGCAGAACTCATCAAATGCTAGCCTTTCCGTCTCCTCCTGAGCTGAAAGTCACCTTTCCCTTGTTGGTTGAGCATGCCGCTGCAGCTGGTCCCTGGGGACCACAGCCCTGCGGCTGTGCAGCCCAGGTGTTTGGCTGACTTGCCCTGACCATTCTTCCAATTAACGGTCACAAACTGCTGCAGATGCATGTGCTGACAACTGGCGAAGCAAATGCAGACATTTTATGCATGCTAAAGACATCAGATGTGGAGGTAAAAAAGTTTTTCAGAGATCTGTGATAAAGATACCAAATCTATTGTTTAATGTGTTTATAATCACCCAGTGGTGGGACACTGAATTGAAACTGGGGTGACTAAATTTACCTACCTATACAGGTGAGGTTGCTGAATAAACAGAAAACATTCTTCTTTATGTATGAGCTGTGCTTCCACAGAAGTCCAGCCCATTGTTCTATTCTCAAAATAGTCTATTAATTGCTATTTGATAATGTCCATGTGCTTTCTTTATTACTTCATAATGTTGCTGCTTATTAAGTAAGCTTCTCTCACTTTGTTTTGAACCTTTGTCTGTTTATTTATTTATTTATTTATTTATTTTTGACAGGCAGAGTTAGACAGTGAGAGAGAGACAGAGAGAAAGGTTTTCTTTTTTCCGTTGGTTCACCCCCCCAAGTGGCCGCTGCGCCTATCCGAAGCCAGGAGCCAGGTGCTTCCTCCTGGTCTCCCATGCATGTGCAGGGCCGAAGCACTTGGGCCATCTTCCACTGCACTCCTGGGCCACAGCAGAGAGCTAGACTGGGGGAGGGGCAACCGGGACAGAACTGGCCCCCCAACCGGGACTAGAACCCTGGGTGCCAGCGCCACAGGTGGAGGGTTAGCCTAGAGAGCCGCGGAGCAGGCCCCTTTCTTTGTCTTTTAAGGCAGAACTGGGACCACTGGGAAACATTAAAGGCTTCACTTCCTTTACTTTCTTTTGAGAGATTGCAGTTACTAAACATTGGAAGGATTTATTTACAAATAGGCAAGCACTTTCAACTTATATTTGTGATAGCTAGCAAAGGCCAACACAGTAAACTGATAAAGCAAACAGAGCAAAAACAAAGTTATTTTATATGTAAATTTTGACAAACTTTAAATGCATTATTAATAAATTCAGAAATCTTTTAAAGATATTTATTTGAAAGTCAGAGTTAGAGGGAGAGGGAGACATGGAGAGAGAGATCTTCCATCTGGGTGTTCACTCTCAAGATGGCCACAATGGTCAAGTCTGGGCTAGGGCCAGGCTGAAGCCAAGAGTTTCATCTGTGTCTCCAACATGGGTGCAGGGGCCCAAGCACTTGGACCATCCTCCACTGCTTTTTTCAGACCATTAGCAGGGACCTGGATCAGAAGTGGAGCATCCGGCACTCAAACCAGCACCCATATGAGATGCCAGCATTGCAAGTGGTGGCTTTTCTCTCTAAAGCACAGTTCTGACCCCTGCCCCTCAGCAATCATGCTTAAACTTGTAGATTACAGGAGCAGGCAATGTTTTATTTTGGTTTTGTTTGGTTCTGGGAATAGTAGCTGATTCAATTATTGGAAATTTGATTTATGAAATTTTCACACAAATTGATTAAAGTGGGTAAGATAAGATGCTCTTGAAAACAATGAAAAACGCATTGAAAATTCTCATAGATCCTTAGGATGCTGAGCGTAGGATATGTAATCTGTTGACGATTCATGCTGCACCCTGGGAGAGCATCTGCTGTGTCAGGCTCTCAACCTGGCCTTTGCACACCCTCTACTGCACCCTCGAAACAGCTCTGAAAAATGTCGTGTTGGCTTTCTCACTTCTTAGATGAAGACTCACAGCCAGAGTCGGAACTCTTAGAGTCTGAATTTGAACCATGTAATTTTCCCACTAGTTCCAGAAATTCCAGAAACTTGAGAGGGGGGAGAGGTGTTTATTTAATTTTTTCTACCAATCAGAGTAAATTTTATTTTTCAAGTGGGTAATATGCTTTCTTTTCCTAATCTGTTTATACCATGCTTTTACTTCACACTTCAAAGTGAAGTCTTAAAAATCCTTACCAGTGGACATGTCCACACTTCAAATATCTGAGACTGGTTTACAAGCCTTACCAGCAGTTGATCTATTTTGATGCTATGGAGTCTTAGTGTTTCCACTATTTTGGAATAATACTTGCACTATAAATTTGAAATTGACCTACAGGCACATGTAGCTGATTCAATTCAGTTTCTATCAAGGGATTCTCTGACCATTGCAAAAAAACAAAGACATTCAGTGTTTGCTGTGTGTAAAATACTAACATTAAAAAAATTCCCACTACTGTATAGGTATAGTATTGCTAAAGCAACATGCATTGTACTCAGATATCACTAATACCTATATTAAGTCTACTATATCAATTCCCTTTAACTTAAAACTCAGGCTAAACTGATGCAAAGTTCACTAGCTGGGAGAGTGCTTCTGAAAAAATGACTTGAGTATACACACTGTTTCTTCCATACCTTTTATCATTCTGTGAGTGTTATGGTTGTGGCACCTGACAAAGTATATTTAAGAGGCATGTCCTGCAGGCATAACATGTGGAACCAGTTTTGAATTGGATTTTAAATTGTGTCAATGCCATAAGGATAGATGTCTTTAAAGTAACAAGAAATGCATTGGTTCTGAAAGACATGACATTGTCCAGTTCTCTATTTCTGAGGATGTAATTTATAAAGAAATATACTTTTATTTGTTCTTCATTGTTACTGGGGTTGACTCTGTTTGGAATAAAATTTAGTTACCTCTTAGCAAAAAGCTATTTTTAATATCTCTTTTTTATTTTTTGCCGTATTATCAAAGGCTTTCCTGTTTAAATTCAGTCAATGCCATTCCTCTGGAGTATTGGTTCTTAGCTAGGGTGATAGTCACCCCAGGGGACACTGGCCATATCTGAAACTGTTTTGTCACACAGAGGGGTGCTACTGGCATTCAGTAGGTAGATGTCAGAGTTCCTGCTGGATATCTTGCAATGGACGGAAACACCACCACAACAAAAATTATGTGTCTCAAAATGTCACAAGAAACCTTGCCCAAAATATATTTTTATTTAATAGTCAATGAGAGAAAGAAAGAAATTATTTTTTTAAGATTTATTCATTTATTTATTTGGAAGGGAGAGTTACAGAGAGACAGAGGCAGAAAGATAGATAGATAAAGGGGGTGGGGGTCTCCCATCTGCTGGGTTATTTCAAAAATGTCCACAACAGCCAGAGATGGGCCAATCTGAAGTCAGAAGCCTGGAGCTTCTTCTGGATCTCCCAAGAAGAACTTGGGCCATCTTCCACTACCTTCTCAGGCAATGGCAGAGAGCTGGATCGGAAATAGAACAGCTGGGACTCGAACTGGTTCCCATATGGGATGCTGGCATTGCAGATGGCAGCTTTACTCTCTATGCCATTGTGCCAGCCTAGAAATTAAGTTAAATAAATAACATGTCATCAATATTTTGATATGACTGATTCACACAGTTATGGTTACAGTGTTTGAAAGTTTAAGTTCATGCAGTTAGTGGAGAATGACTTAAATATTTGCACTGGGTTCTTAAGTATATAAACATTATTTTATTCCTTCTGCCCATGATGGGCATTCTCTTGGATCACCAGTTTATGCCTAAATCTCAATAGTTTAGTTTTAAAAAATATATTTTTTCTTTTTTTAGGAAAGCGAAAACATAATTTAATCAAGGCTACAAAATATTGTTAAATATGATGTCAAATCTACAAATTAGCATAGTCTAAGCTCTGTGATGTTGCAATGCTAAAAACTGTCATTTGGGAGAACGCTTTTGATGCTCTTATGACAAAATAACATTGCTCCTGGAGAACAGAAGATCAATAGCATTGTTTTCAGAGCCAGACCACCTAGATAGACAGGTGGATAAGATACCCATTTTGCATTTTGTTTCCTTATCTCACAAATCTGGCATCCTGCTTAATCATGAAGATGATTGCCAGCTGTTTTTTTTTTTAATACTAATAACATGAGCCAAGTTTTATTGTTATTGTTTTTTTTTATTTTTTAACAAGTATCTTAGAGAACATCCCAGCAGCCAAAATTGACAAATGGGATTACATCAAGCTGAGGAGCTTCTGCACTGCAAAAGGAAGATTCAGTAAAGAGGAAACCAACAGAAACCAACAGACTGGAAGAAAATATTTGCAAACTATGAAGCTGATGAAGGATTTATATCTAGAATCTATAAAGAGTTCTAGAAACTCAACAACAACAAAACAAACAATGCAGTTAAAAATGGGCAAAGGACTTGAAAAGGCATTTTTCAAAAGAGAAAAATTCAAATGGCCAACAGACACATGAAAAAAATGCTCAGAATCACTAGCCATCGGGGAAATGCAAATCAAAACCATAATGAGGTTTCACCTCACCTCATTTAGAATGGCTCTTATACAGAAATAAACAAATAATAAATGCTGGTGAAAATGTGGGGGAAAAGGTACCCTGATGTACAGTTGGTGGGAATGTAAACTGGTACAGCCATTGTGAAAAACAGTATGGAGATACCTCAGAAAACTGAAAATAGATATACCATGTAACCCAGCCATCCCACTCCTAGAAATTTATAAAGGGAATTAAATCAGCATATGAAAGAGTTATCTGTACCCCCATTTTCTTTGCAGCTAAATTTGCAATAGCTCAGATATGAAATCAACCCAGATGGCCATCAACTGATGACTGCATAAAGAAATTATGGCATATTATACACTATAGAATACTACAGTGATAAAAAAATGAAATACTATCTTTTGCAACAAAGTGGATATAACTGGAAGCCCATTATATTTAATGTAATTAGTCACTCCCCAAAAGACAGTTACCATATGTACTCACTGATCTGTGGTGACTAAGAGTATCTAAAATGTATAGGAGTGAAATTGACATTTTGAGATTTGATACTTGTTTATAGGTCTTGTCTCTACACTTGGGGAACAGTGTTTTTTTCATACTATTTGTACTTACTATAGGGTTAATTTTATGAGTATAAAGTAAATTGAAAATAGATCTGTGTAAAAATTAAGAGAGAATAGGAGAGAGAGGAGGAGGAAGTGTGGGGCCATGGGAGGGACAGAGGGTATGGTGGGAAGAATCATTATGCTCCTAAGTCTGTATATCTGAAATGATTGAAATTTGTATACCTTAAAGAAAATTTAAAAATAAATAAATACAGGATTAGGCCCATAGCAGTATTTTGGGTTATTCTCTAAATGGTGGAATGGAATGGTGGTGGAACTGAATCAAGCCATCTGGTTCTCAATTTATATACAGTGCTTTGTTGCACATTCAACTCTCTTATTCAGGATACCTGAGCTTTGTTGGAAAAAAAAACTCATAAACATTGTGGACTAGTGTAGATGTAAATTTATTTTCCAAAGTGAATTGACTTACATAGTATTTAATTTATATATTTTTCTTGTATTTTCAAATGATCTGTTTGGTGCCTTTAGCGTATTCCTAAAATTCATCCTAGGTTTCATACTTCAAATGTCTGAGCTAGTATCTTTCATCACTTTAAAAGGAGAAAAATATAGTTATTGAATTTTTCTACTCTTGCTGTAGATCTTTTTATGCATCCCTATGTCTCTTCTCACTAGCCTCTTCACAGGTCTTTCTAACAAAGTTACCAAATGATACTAGAAGGTAGTCAAATTTAGGCTGTGAAGTCTCTTTTTTACATGTCCTCTTAGAAACACAAGGAGAGACCCTAACAATATATTTTCATGGTTTTATGGTCTTATACATTTTTAAAAATAAGATATGTTTTATCTTATTCTTTCCACCTTTTGGAATTCTGAAATATTTGAAACCAACAGAATGGTGACAACATCCATGTAAGGATAAAATTTATTGGTCAAGTGTCTCTGGAAATAAGTATAGCCTAAGGTTAATTGCAAAAGGAACTGGATGTCAGCCTTGTAGTCTATTTAGAGTTAGGTCCTATGGAGATATTGCTTAAGCATTGCAAAAACATTATGTGCATGTACATAGACATATACATGTCTACATTTAAAACATAGAGATTTATATTTGTGTATTGTATGTACAGCAATTCATAAGTACCCATATGCTCAGATTTCCTTGCCTTGTTATCTCCAGTTGCCTACAAGCAATGACACATCAAGAACAACAAATGTCCCCAGTGCCCAGATCATAATTTTAGCTAGAATGCTCCACAAAAAGAAATTGTAGTCTGGAGAAATTGCTGATTGAGACTAAGCAGGATCTATATAAATGAGCCTGAGCATCTTGTAGTACTAGTGGAAAGTAAGGAACTTCTCCAAATAGAACACTCTGTGATAGTGATATGTCAGTCACAGGTTCCTGCTCAGATAACTCTCAATAACATTTCTCAATCAGTGTGGGGAAAAAATGAAGCCATACCTCAAGATAACCTAAATTGTAAACTAAATATCCATGAGTTAATATTGCTGTACATATTGCTATTTAATGCTATAATTAGTAATCCAATGGTAGTTTTTTTCAATTTATGTTGCTATATGGGCAAAATGTTGAAATCTTTACCTAATATATACTAAACTGATCTTCTGTATACAAAGAGAATTGAAAATGAATCTTTACATGAATGGAAGGGGAAAGGGAGCGGGAAAGGGGAGGGTTGCGGGCGGGAGGGAAGTTATGGGAGGGGGGAAGCCATTGTAACCCATAAGCTGTACTTTGGAAATTTATATTCATTAAATAAAAGTTTAATAAAAAATATTGCTGTACATAATTGGGAACAATGAACAAATGTCATATGTAAATCCAAATAATTTGTGTAGCTACTTCATTCTTAAGGGGAGAGGAAATGAAGCATTTTTTTCTACTCCTTAATTTTGGCCTTCGCATTTGTAACTTCCTTTCAAAGAGCACAGATGTGAAAAGGAGAAAAAAGTAACTTTATGCTAAAGAAATCCAATAGATGCTACCTCAGGTCAGGTGATGAAAGTCGGTATCAGCCATGACACTGCATGTTCATGGTGCATATCCTTTTAATCATGTGACTAAAATGTTATCTTTAACTCTGTCATTTTGTCCCTCAAACATATTATCCCTTCAAACCCTGAGCAAAATAGCAGGCAACTCCCAACTGAGGGACATTTTAAAAATAGGCAAAAAGTACTCCTTAAAATTGACAAGGTTGTTAAATGCAGAGAAAATGTGACAAAATCTATCACAGTCAAGGGACAGGTAAAGAGATTGACAACTGAATACAATGTAACATCCTTGAAAGGATTCTAAACAGAGAAAGAACTGTAATCAAAATTAAGGAAGTTTAAATAAATTACAGATTTTAGTTAACAGTGATATGTCAATGGTGTTTCATTAATTGTGATAGAAATAAATGTAAATTGTTAATATGAGCCACTGGTATATGATATATGGAATCTGTGCCGCCTTCACAATTTTTCTAATTCTGTTCTGAAATAAAATGTTTATTTAAAAAGTTAAGAAAACATATTCCTGTCATATGAATTGACAGTTTGCCACTTTTATTTTTTGCAGGAGAATATGTCTGCCTTAAATGTGTGTGTTTTTGTAAAACATTTAAAAGTAAATTAGTCACTGAGACACTTCACCTCTGCCCCAGAACTTCAGCAAATACTCCTGATAAAAAGGATATGCTCCTACATAATGGTACCAGTATAAAATCCCAGAAATTCAACATTGATTCAATAATAACTAAAAAAATCAGAGTTGAGTCAACTTTCACATTTTACCATTGTCGCCTTTCTTTAGCCCCTTTTATTCTAGAAGTCTGCCATCTTCTTTTTATAAGAATGAATTTTTAACAGGTTAGTCTGATGATCTTATAGTATTTTACATTCTTTAGATTAACCATGATTAGATTCAGGTTCAACTCTTTTTGAAAATATTACAGAAGAGCTGTGAATTTCATGATATCACCTTTGAAGATACATGATTTCAATTGCTGTCATTGTTTCTACTGTTTGTCTACTTGGTTCAGGTTTTGCAGATATATCAATTTAACAAATTAAAAATTTTTCATTTAATAAATATTCTGCGTGGCTTGTGGCTATAGTTTAAAGCTGTATGTATACTTTTCCTTAAAATATTTCACCCAATAATCTTGGAGTCTACTTTGATGATTTTCTGAATTATTAATTTGAGGGGTGAATATGTTGATTTATAATTGTTTTTTTTCCTATGTTTAGTAACCTACATTCTCCTGTAAATAAGAGTGTTTCTTTCCATCCAAAACTAGAAAAGAAAATTTCATTTTATAAAGCAAAAAGTTTTATTAAATATAATGTGAATGTGTTTTAGCTCATCAGCTAAAAATGAAACAAAATGAACAAGTGATTAGGTTACAAAATTGTGCCTAGATGTAGTTTGGAAGTTTCTTATAAAAGTTAAAAATATATTTACCATAATACCCAGTAATCACACTGTAATTGCAGCAATCACAAGCTGTCTGCTCCCAAGGCCTCTTGTAATATGAGTAACTAGCAGCACTGACTAACATCCTTGTACTTAGAAAAGTATATTTTTCCATAAATAGGCATTGATGAACTACTGTTAGAGTGTATAACAGACCAAATGACTATATAAATTAATGTCTACCAGATTAAACTTATATCTAAGAAACTGACACGATGATTTTTGAATAGTATCGCCTTGGCTCTCTTACAAAGGAGCTATACCAACATTATTCTTGGTGTGGGACAAAGCAGTGATGAAAGAATGTTGATTTCCAAATTTTCCCTCTAGCGAGAAAAACTGGTATATTTTCTCACTCCCTTTCATTGCCTTGTGCATGTTAGGAACTTTTTTAATGACTTTTTAGATTAATGATTTTATTCTTAAGCAGAATATCTGATTACCAGAGGAATCAGATATTGTTTTTTCTAATCATAATTTCTACTGTTTGATGTCATTTGCAAACACCATTTCCAGACCAGAACCCTTTTTGAAACCCCCTAAGCCATTTATGCAGTGAATCTTGAGCAAGATAGCACTTTTTTATTTATTTTTTATTTTTTATGGATAGCACTTTTATTTGCAGGCTTTATTTCCCAATCTGTCTAAATTATGTGTTTTAAAAATAGACCATTTTTTCCAGCAAACTTCTCTATCTTTAACAAAATCTGTAGCTTTGATGCACTAAGTCCAATGCGTAGCCATTACAAATTCCTTTACAAGATGCAGGTAGGAAATTAAAAAAGGATATTTCCCAGAGCCTTTGTCTTTTTAACATATAAAAATTGTGTTGTTGTGATTTCAGAGTCCTTTCCACATAAAAAGTAGAGAACATTTAGAGTAATGACAATCTATCAATACAAAACACTCAAAACTAATACTGTTTACATTGTTTTATGAGAAAGTCAGCCAACGTATGCAAGCCATAGGCTCCCAGTGTAGCACTCTAAGACAGTATGGTTATTTTTTTTTTTTTTATTTATTTTTTTTTTTGGACAGGCAGAGTGGACAGTGAGAGAGAGACAGAGAGAAAGGTCTTCCTTTGCCGTTGGTTCACCCTCCAATGGCCGCCGCGGTAGCGCGCTGCGGCCGGCGCACCGCGCTGTTCCGATGGCAGGAGCCAGGTGCTTCTCCTGGTCTCCCATGGGGTGCAGGGCCCAAGCACTTGGGCCATCCTCCACTGCACTCCCTGGCCACAGCAGAGAGCTGGCCTGGAAGAGGGGCAACCGGGACAGGATCGGTGCCCCGACCGGGACTAGAACCCGGTGTGCCGGCGCCGCAAGGCGGAGGATTAGCCTGTTGAGCCACGGCGCCGGCCTGACAGTATGGTTATTGACATTCAAAGATGGATCTTGATCATATTATACAATCTGTATGGGCTGGGGAGGGAAAGGGAGAGAGGGAGACACAGTGAGCTGCTTCTGCAGATGTCACTCTGTAAAAGCCTGCAACAGTCAGGGCTAGACCAGGCTAAACCCAGGTCTCCCATGTGGGTGGCAGGAACCCAATTACTGGAGCCATTGCCTGATGACTATCAGGGTCCATGTTCACAGGAAGCAGGATTTAGGAGTAGAGCTGGATTCAAATCCAGGGATGAAACGTGGGTGTGCTAACTGCTGTATTAATCACCAGGCCACTTGGGCACCCCAATCTCTCTTTGGATAGTGGGATATTTTAAATGGTTCTGGCTCAAGTACTAGCATCCCTGCCACCTCCCTTCTGGGAACTCTGTATGGAGTTCTAGTTCCTGGCTTTGGCCTTGCACAGCCCTGATTGTAGCAGGTATTTGGGCAGTGAAACAAAAGTAGATGGAGCTTATCTCTCTCTCTCTCTCTCTATCTCTCAGCCTTTCACATAAAATAAAAATAAATAATGAATTATTCTTAATTAAGATATGTGAATGTACATTTACAGAAGTCTATTGTCACTATAAATTAAGCATATGTTTACCATCATGGTAAGTGAAATAATATATGCAACAAATTATTGGATAACTTTCCTGTGGCAACTTTTAAGTGCTTAGCATGTACTATATTAATAATACAATATTAAAGATTTATTTTTTATTTAAATGTCAGAGGGAGAGGGAGATACAGAGAGGGAAATCTTTGATCTACTGCTTTACTCCACAAATGCTCATACCAGCCAGGGCTGGGCCAGACCAAAGCTAGGATTTGCAAACTCCACCTGGGTATGCCATATGGGTAGGGGAGATTCAAGTACTTGTACCATAATCTAATGCCTTCCTAGCCATATTTGCAAGGAGTTGATTTGGAAGCAGTTGGTCTAGGACTCCAACTGGCATTTTTTTAATGAAATGTGGATGTCCCAAAGGGTGGCTTAACCTGCTTGGCCACAATACCCATACAACATTTTTAAATTTAAAAGTAACCATTTTTAAAAAGTACTATTATTATGCCTGTACTATTTTTTTTTTTAATTTATTTGACAGATAGAGTTAGACAGTGAGAGAGAGAGACAGAGAGAAAGGTCTTCCTTCTGTTGGTTCACCCAACAAATGGCCACTACGGCCAGAGCTACGCCGATCCGAAGCCAGGAGCCAGGTGCTTCCTCCTGGTCTCCCATGCGGGTGCAGGGCCCAAGCACTTGGGCCATCCTCCATTGCCTTCCTGGGCCACAGCAGAGAGCTGGACTGGAAGAGGAGCAAGCGGGACCAGTGCGCATATGGGATGCCAGCACCGCAGGCAGAGGATTAACCAAGTGAGCCATGGCGCCAGCCCCTGCCTATACTATTGATGAGGAAACTCAAGGAAACTAAAGGACAGTGAAAGAAAATCTAATGAATGATAAATAGACCAATTTTAAACTCATATTTGTAATATATTTGAAAGGTATTGCCTTATAATTTAAAATACTTTAATCTGTTCTGTGGTAGAATGAGAAGGCCATGCCAACATGGCCACTGGCAAGCGAGCGTCAGTTACTCAGGCATGGCTTTGGAACCCACCTGGCAAAGGAGCCTGCCTGGCAACAGGCTGTGATTGGTTAGGGCATAAACTGCTCCTTGACTGGATTGGCTGACTTGGCTATATAAGCTGCTGTACCAACTGAAATAAACAGGTCTGCAGGCTGCTTGCCTCAGGCCTGCTTTCACCTGACTCCCTGGGTCTGTGTGGTAACTCCGTGCCTCTTGCCCCTACCGTGCTCCTCCTCTCAGAATGAATCCACTGCAACACTGTTCCATAGAGGTCTTAATACTTCCTATTCTTAAAAAAAATGTATTATTCTAATAATAAATCATTAGTATTTTACTCATACATTTGTACCTAAAGCCATCTTACTTTCAAATTAGACTGTAAACTCAAAATATCAGAGATAGAGAATTTCTTGGTATATTCTTTTAAATTTCTTTTTTTTTTTAATACCCTACCAGGCAACATTTTGTTTATTGATTAACCTGAATATTTTTTCCTCTCTAAAACTGACTTTGTGTCTGTGCCAAGACAATGGATAATCTTGATGATTATTGCCATTAAGTAAACTCCATGAACAGAAATCAACAGTAGAAAGACCTTAAAGATGAACTAATATTCCTTCTGTGGCATAAACAATGGTAGCCCACATAGATAATGTGATTGACCTGAGACTGTGTTAATGGTAGATGTAAAATTAAAATGTTCATTCTATCATTTCTATAGGCTCATGAATTACTTTAAAGTAATTAATATGGTTTTCTCAATTTATAAATCTCTAGATTGTTCCATGTAGGAGTTGTGATCTATTGTTTATTTTGCCAGGGTAAGTGGTGATGAAAGAGGGACATACTTTTCCTGCTCTCATCATTTAGGTTGTTAAATTTTGTATGGGTTCAGAATGTTTTTCTATTTTCATCTTTTAAATGAATACCACTGAAAATGTATTATTCCATCAGGTTCTCAGGGGGATATTCTGCCTTTCATTGCCTTCCTGGAATAGTCATTGGGAATATTCAGTAAAAAAACATACGTAAGTGCACATAATATCTGATCCCATGGGAAATAAATATAATTCTGGGGCTGGAAGATAAAACAAATACTAATTATTATTATCCTCAGAAAAATCTGAGAAGCCAATGTTACTTCCAGTTTCAAGGTTGCTAAAATACAGAGCACAGGCTCGTAAATGGATGTTTATAAAGTTAACACATGCGGAAGGACGGGTATCTCTAAGGGAATTTGTAGGGTTGTACTAGTCAACTGAACTTTAAGATCTAAACATGAAAACTATCAGAAAATAATGGAGACATAAATATAAGACAGAGATCAAAGATGGGTGACATGGGAAACCAGAAAAAGAACAGCGTTTTCTTGAATAATTTTCCACCCAATGTATCAAGTATTTGATCATCTTCAAACGGAGAACCTAAAATTGGAACATCATGTAAGACTTAGTTTAGTTTTTGGAACATTCTGAGAAAAAAAGCCTCAAGGAAATGGAAACATCTTTAGTTTGTAAAATTATTTGTTATCTAATTTCAAGAATAACCTTTTAGGGATCTTTTATAAGGTATTGGTAATTACCAACCAGATCACTTAAAAAGTAGCTAAATTCAAAAGATGAGCATCTTTTATAATTGAACATTTTGTTTTGGCTTGGTTTTCTTGTAAAAGGGGAACATCAGGGGATTTTACACTGACCTGGCTGCCCAGCGTTAGTCTTTGTAAAATCTATCTTAGTCATTAGAGACAGTAATGGATGATGATTGTGTGGTGGTATCAGAATCTCCGTTGGATGATTTTTATTTTCAGCATTGCTGTGAACTGGTCGCCTCTCACTGCCTGAGTCAGAGAACGAGGTAGTCAGCATCAAAGGGCTCCAGGCCCTTTGATGACCCTCATGCCTATTCCCTTTCAAACTTGCCCAGAATACTCCACAGCTGCTTAGTTAACTTTGCAAACTAGCATTTTTTCTCTTTAATGCAATATTTTTAAAATAGTATTTTAAAACCCTGTTTTTACTTTTTAAGTTTAAAGTTTTCATATGATGAGGGTCATTCGATTTAATGCAGTGATGCTTGTTATTTTTCATCATTGTACCCACAGTACTTGGCATATCAAAAGTGCTTATTAAATATTTTGTGACTGAATAAATTGTTTGATGTTTTAAAATTTATTGCTCATACGCGGGTTACTTAACCTTTACAACAATGGTGTTCTGTAATTAACAATAAACCTACATTTCACACAGGGAGAGGGACGTTGGATGACCTGCCCAAGTTCATGCAACTCAAGTCAGATAAATGAAGCTTTTCTTCCCCAAACCATAGGTGCTAGTTTAGGGAGTTTTTCATTTTGATCATTACCAATGACAAAAAAGGGGTGCTATATCTTGAGGATTCCATTAAGATCCCAACAGAATTAGATTTCATGATTAGTGTGTGTAATTATCAACCTGAAACTTAGTTTTTTTTTTTAGGCCTGTCACATTTGTTGACTAGTTTTCAAAGAAAAATACTGTTATTCTTAAAGATACCTTATTGTAAATCTCTATTTTACACATTAAAAACTCCAAAATAAACTTTATTGGTTGATCTCAAAAGTTAAATCTTCAGTTTCTGTAAACTGCAAGTGATACTGATACATTTTAAGAAGTTATTAAATCTGACACTATCAAGAGTCTAGAAACATTGAGACAATAATATGGTACAAGGGTGAAGGAGACTGTTGGATGCCTATGTCGCCTACTTACCCATATGCCCTCCTTATTTCCAACAGAAACTACAGTCTGCCCTAGTACCTGAGCCTCCTTCCTTCACCTGGCTCTGTGCTTGTGAGGAAGCTGCCCTTCTGCTAGCTTCAGTGGTACATTCTATTTAGCCTAAATCACTCACCTGTGACCTCTTTCTAGCAGATCTGGGCAATCTAATATGATCCAGTGAGGCTGAAAGGAAGCATTATTTTTGATTGTGGTGCAGAGAGATTTCTTTCTTTCCATGTAAGATGTGATGAGGACCAATGCCTGTAAGTGCTTCTGTTTGGTTGGATGATGGAACAGGGAGAATCAAGTTCTCCGTTACCCAGCGAAAGAAGTTAGGAAGCTGTTTACCTGGCTGTTTGTTGGGGTGTGTTTAAACAAAATACTAAGTGTAGTACAGCCTCTGGTTTTCAGATCTGTATGTTCAGGTATGTATTTTGCAGGTGTGTGTATGTCTGTGTGTGTGTGTGTGTTTCAGATACATGTTTTGTTTCAATGGAAAAGTGACTAGTTAGTGACTAACGTCTTTTTGTTGTTGAGCCTTGCCTTATTTAGATTGGTTCCATAATTAAGCTATTGCTTGATTATAAAAAAAAAACTGTTTTTCAATGAATAGAGTAGGATGAAAATCACTCTCAATTACATGGAAAGAAGAAGTTAGACATATTTACTGATATTTATTCATTTGATAGGTATTTATTGACTATTATTTACCAAGCACCATTTTGACACTGGGCATGGAAATCTTGATATGACAGAGAGGGTTCTTTTTCTCATGAAATTTACAGACCAAATATACACAAAATCCTTCATGTTACAGTGTTATGATATCTGTACTCTTCATACCAGTTTGATTTTCAGTAACTAAGATGCAAAATACTCTCTTCACAAAATCATTTGTTCCAATAGCTTCCTTCTTCATGACTGAAAATGGTGGTATAAACTAGATTTAATGCTATCCTCATAGAATATAGCAAATGAACACATTAGAAAGACAAATTATGTCAAAACATATTCATCTAGGAAACTTTGTATCAATTCATTTCTATGAAATATGATAAATTCTTGTTTATAAGATATATCTTAACAGTGCTTCATAAGAATTTGTCAGGAGGCAATCAATTCAGATTGCTTTCTTGTGTCGTACATCATAACTACTTAGATCATTTATTGCACCTTATCTCTAATAAACACTGAGAGTGCATCTAGAGCAAGTGAATTATTTAGAAAGAAAAAGAAATAGGAAAATGAAAGATATTAAGAATGTTCTTTGCACATTAAAAAGTAATGCAAACTGTACTTTATAAGTTTTGCCAATTAGTTATTCACTGCACCCAGGTATACATACTTTATTAATCTTGATTCAAAGTACTGTTATTGATTTTATTTTTCTCACTGTTGAATATCTTGACATTTTTGAAATTTCTGAGAAATGTTACATTTGTGCTGACATTTGGAACTCCAGCAATAGTTATACTGTGAGACAGTTACTCATAAGATCAAAGGATTCCTACATTATATTAGTTTAAAGACTTCATTTTGGTGGTCTTCCCTAAATGGATATACAGGATATACAATGATTAACTAGCCTATGTATTTAAAGGTTTACATGAAGGGCTGGCACTGTGGCGTAGTAGGTTAAACTTCTCCTTGCAGCACTGACATCCCATATATGGTGCTGCTTTGAGCCCTGGCTGTTCAACTTCTCATCCTGCTCTCTGCCTATGGCCTGGGAGAGCAGTGGAAGATGTCCCATGTCCTTGGGCCATTTCACCCTCATGGGAGACCTAGAAGAAGCTCTTGGCTTCAGATGGGCCCAGTTCCTGCCATAGCGGCCACTTGGGGAGTGAACCAACAGATGGAAGACCTTTCTCTCTGTCTCTCGCTCTCACTGTCTATAGCTCTGCCTCTCAAATAAATAAATCTAAAAAATGTAAAGGCTTGGGGCCGGCACTGTGGCTCAGTTAGTTAATCCTCCACCTGCAGTGTTGGTATCCCATATGGGTGCCAGATTCTGTCCTGGTTGCTCCTCTTCCAGTCCAGCTCTCTGCTGTGGCCCGGGAGGGCAGTGGAGGATGGCCCAAGTGCTTGGGCCCCTGCACCCTCATGGGAGACCAGGAAGAGCCATCTGGCTCCTGGCTTCGGGCCTCAGGCCGGCGCAGCACTGGCCATGGCAGCCATTTGGGGAGTGAACCAACGGAAGGAAGACCTTTCTCTCTGTTTCTCTCTCTCACTATCTAATTCTACCTGTCAAAAACAAAAACAAAAACAAAAACAAAAAAAACCATAAAGGCTTAAATGAGCACATAAACAACTCAAACTTGATAATTAAAATCAAATCAACATATAACTTATTCATATGATTTTAATAAAATATTTTAAATTTCCTAGAACAGAATTTTGTACTCACTATCACACAACTCAGTCAATTGTTATCACACATTAATCTGAGTTGATGATTCTATAGTTATTGGGGCCCTAAATTATTCAGAAAAATCAAAATAAATAAGCCAACAATACTTTTAATTTTAATAACTGTGATCACTGAATTCCTGAGAGTAGCAGTATTGTATGATTTTATTTTTTATTTTTATATTTGTCTTTTTTTCTAATTTAAATTAATTTTAAAATATTTTTATCTTTGTCTATTTTGCTACATCATACTGAGGTAGTCAGACATGTGGATTTGAATTATTTGTCTTTTTTTAATATTTAAATTTTATTTCAGTTTTTTTTGACAGGGAGAGTTAGACAGTGAGAGAGAGAGACAGAGAGAGAAAGGTCTTCCTTCTGTTGGTTCACCCCCTAAATGGCCACTATGGCCGGCGTTGCACCGATCCAAAGCCAGGAGCCGGGTGCTTCCTCCTGGTCTCCCATACGGGTGCAGGGCCCAAGCACTTGGGCCATCCTTCACTGCACTCCCGAGCCACAGCAGAGAGTTGGAATAGAAGAGGAGCAACTTGGACAGAATCCGGCGCCCCAACCAGGACTAGAACCCAGGGTGCCGGCGCTGCAGGAGGAGGATTAGCCAAGTGAGCCGCGGCGCTGGCCTGAATTATTTATCTTTATTAGGATTGTCTGTAAGATTGACTACATGAAGTTTTAGAACTGCTAAACTGTTATTTCTTCATTCTTTTTAACTTTTCCTCTGTTCTCTCTGTTCTCACCTTCTGACACTTCAATTAAATTAGTATTTGATCCTTTTCTGCTGTTTCATGTACTGACACTCCGATTTTCCCTTTCTGATTCTCATGCTTACTTCTAAAATGTTTTCAAATTCATTAATTATCAGTTATGTTTTATCTGCAGTAAAGTCCGTTAATTTGGTTTTTCATTTCATTTATTGAGTACTTTATTCTGGATATTATGTTTGATTCTTTTTCAACATACTTCTTTAAATGACTCTTGATTCCTGGATAAATAGCTAAATTTTTAGTGTGAAATTTTATCTCTGAGTTTTATTTGTCAGTTTTTTTTTTCTGTTAATTTTTACTTCTATCTTTACATACTTCCTGTTGTTTGTGTTGTTCCTGCTCAGATCATGTTATTTTTATCTGCATACCCAATTTTCTTTCTGTTCTGAATATTGTTAAGAAAATTACTTGAGAAAATAATTATCTGCCTAAGGTGACAATAGCTGATTCCGAAGAGGATATTATTTCCATCTATTTGTTGATTATGAGGCTAGAGATTCAGTGATCAATAATCACTTCAATCACACCTGAAGGTTTTGTGATGGTTCTGAATTACTCAGATAACTATCAAATTGGCTCCTACCACTGAGGGCCGCTTACTTTTGCTAAAGCATCATCTTTTGTATCATTGCATAGCCTTGGATCCAATCTTTTGTCCCTCCCTGTATCTTGACGGGCAGTGAGCATGCTGTGCAGGCCCTTTGTTGCCTGGTTCTGTTTGGGCAGGTGCTCTGAGGACAAAAGCAAACCTATAATGCTAGACCTGTGTCTTCAGATTTCTTTTGGGTCTTGACTAAGTATTCTCTCTTCCTCTTCAGTTTTTTGTTGCTTTTAAGGAGATCTGATACTATTAAACTCATTTCCCAAAATTGGTCAAAATTATCTTGTCTGACATTTTTAAAAGCAGAATCTCTCCCCCAAAACCAATCAATAATCAATTATAAAATCCCACTTAAACTTTAAAAATTCTCTGTTTTGATGCATGATGCCATATAGTTTTTCCTTTTGCTTTTTCTGTATTCCTTCCTTTAGTTGAAAGACAGAGGAAGGGAGGCAGGGAAAGAGACTTCACCAATTCATTCCCAAATGCCTGCAACAGCTTGTGAAAGGGGTTGCGTATTTTCTATATCAGAAGCCAGGAACTCAATTCACGTTTCCAATCAGGGGGCAGAGACCCAGTTACTTATACCATCACCTGCATTATAAGGTAAACATAATTAGGAGTAGAGCTATTCTTTGAACCAGGGAACTCCAAAATTGGGTACAGGCGTCCCAAGCAGAATCAACTGCTGTGCCAAATGCGCACGCTCTTTGGCTTTCAAAATCCATTCTCATGAGTTTTTTTAAAAAAGTTTTGCATTAACATTTTAGAACAGTTGGGCACATTGTTAATTAACTGTTTTATATTAGCCTTTTTTTTTTTTAATTTGACAGATAGTAAGGGAGAGAGACAGAGAGAAAGGTCTTCCTTCCATTGGTTCACTCCCCAAATGGCCACTACAGCAGGCGCCAATCCGAAGCCAGGAGCCAGGTGCTTCTTCCTGATCTCCCACATAGGTGCAGGCACCCAAGCTCTTGGGCCATCCTCCGCAGCTTTCCTGGGCCACAGCAGAGAGCTGAACTGGAAGAGGAGCAACTGGGACTAGAACCCGGTACCCATGTGGGATGCCGGCACTGCAGGTGGAGGATTAACCTAGTGAGCCACGGCGCCAGCCCATAATAAACTGTTTTAATCAAGACACCAGTTGCTGACTCTTATAGAAAATATAGCCTAAATGTTGTTTCTCTTATGATCCTATCAACAAACACTCTACTGAATTATTTTTCTTGCCCTGAACCCTTAGTACCTTGCTGATGCCTCTTACACTTTTACTGCATTGCATTCCCAATTATATGTTTATAAAATAGCTCTTCAGTTGTAAAATGTGAATATCATTAATGTTGGCATCTGTGTAGCCTACCAGCACCTAGAATTTAGCTAATCCTCCATGGTTAAATAAATCATACTCACCTCGAAGTCAGAATTGAGAAGAATCAGTGACATGCCACTGAATATATATACTGTGAAATAAAAAAAAAAATCATACGCTAATCACTAAAGGCTCCTTTATCAACTTAATCTCTGCTTTTTTCTGGTCTTTTGAATAAAGGGTTGAGTGATCAGAAAGAATCTGGTTTAATAACAGTGTGCTTTGGGTTCATAAGAAAGAGTCTGCTTGCTTTTGAAAAGGGCATAGAGACAGTTCTCTTTCTGCATTATTTAAGTACATGTATTATTCTCTTTGAATTGGTTCAAGAGTCAGAATAAATAATAATGTAGTAGAGATGTCAGTGATAACAAGAACATAGTCTTAAATTTTGTTCTTTGGCACTTTATTTTTTAATCAGATCATCTTTTTCTAAAACGACAGGAATCCATTCAGGCCATGCAACTTCTGTAATCTCATGGCTGACCTCTTGATACCATATCACGGTTATGGGTTTTGGGCCCCTGATTTTAATATTAATACCAGAGACCTAAGTCGGAGATGTCTGCAACATTTTTTTTTTTTTAATTGCAAACTCCAGGCATCTTACGGCCATCCAAAGTTTAAGGGTGTAGACTTTAAATTTTCTCATGTCTATCCTGTTTTACTTTGAATATTGTTTCTTTCCCATTGTGGCAAAATTGTAGTTGCTGAATAAGAAAAGAAAAAGAAGGAAAAATAAATATGTTCAAATTCACTGAAAAAAGTGCATCAAACATTATTTAGTGTGTGATTTTCTTTGCCTTGCTTCCCAAGACCATCACTATCTCAATGCATCATTATAATGACTCCTTTGGGACTTTAGTTTCCCAGAGATCTTTGGAATAAATATGTCTAGAATGCAGGTGGTATCTTATTTGGTTACATCTTTTAGTTCTCTAAACTTTAAGTGAGCTATCTCTGTTATGGCATAGTAAACATTTCTGTGTGCTTTATAAGAATTTTTATATTCCATGTTTAAAACAGTATAGATGCATTCTGCCAAGATTGTATTTTTATGATTTATTTATTTATTTATTTGAAAGGCAGAGTTACAGAAAGGCAGAGGAAGAGGAAGAGGGAGGGAAGAAGCGAGGAGGGATGGGGGGTGGGAGACAGAAAGAGAGAGAATCTTCCACCTTCTGATTGACTTCCCAAATTGCTGCAAAGGCAAGCCAGAGCTGGGCCAATCCAAAGCCAGGAGTGAGGAGCTTCTTCCCAGTCTCGCACGTGGGTGCAGGGACCCAAGGACTTGGGTCATCTACTGCAGCTTTCCCAGATGCATTAGCAGCTGGACTGGAAGTAGAACAAGCAGCTTGGACTCAAACCAGTACCCATGTAGGATGCAAGCACTGCAGGTGGTGGTTTTACCCGCTACGCCACAGTGCTAGTGTCTGCCAAGATAATTTAATGGTCCACAAACAAATGAATGTTTCACAAGTTTTATTTAGAAGTATCATTCAACCTTATCCTTGATTATATTCAAAATTTCATTAAAGGTCATAAATTGCCATTGAATATTTTATGGAGCAATGTGAATGTTTTTATGTACAGTGATTCTAATATATGAAAGACAACTTTAATGAGTTTATTGAAATTATAAATATAAAATCCAAAAGGGTCTTAAATCGAACTTTTTGCAACTCAGAATCAATTCATACAACTTATGGCTAAGCAAGAGTGAAAATGTTGAAGCTAGCAGGTGTATGATGAACTCATGTTTTAACATATTTATTATGTTCAAATTTCTTTAAAAATTTCAAATTATATGATAAAAACTTTTAATGATTTTTCAGAATGAGTTAAAACTCAGGAATAGTTGGTTTCATATTAAACTATCATAAAGTCTTTGTCTTCAAATGCCCTATTTTAATTCACGAGAATCTTGAATGCTTTACACTTTCTGTGGTTTGAGTTAGATTGCAGTTCATTGAAGACAATGTCTACTTTTATAAGCTATTTGTTAAAGGTTATATTTCAAAATTTAGTCCTAAGCACTATGCATGTTATTTTTTAAAAAATATGTATGTATTTGAAAGTCAGAATGATAGGGAGAGGGACAGTCAGAAGAGAGGAGGGGCTGTGCGGAATCTCGATCTGTGCTTGTTCACTCCTCAAATGGCTGCAACAGCCAGTGCTGGGCAAGGCCAAAGCCAGGAACCAGAAACTCCATTTGGGTCTGCCACATGGGGAGGAGTGACCATAGCAGTTGGGCCATCATCTGCTGACTTCCAGGGAGTAAGATCAAAAGTGAAGGAACCAGGACTCAAACTGGCTGTGTAATATGACCTACAGGCATCATTAGCAGTGGTTTAACCTGCTGGTCCACAGTGCTGGCTCCTGAAAGTACATGTTCTGATTTCCTTAAGTACCAAAGTAGCATATACGTCATAATTTATTTGTCTTGCCACAAAATCTACTTGAGAACATACATACATGTGTTAGAAAAATAACTCAAGGTACTTCAGTCTCTGTTTTACTAAAGATACCATGCCCCAGGCATCTCATATCTGAATTCTTTTTCTAACTAAAAACAAAACACATAAAACAGTGTAAATTTTTTATGGAGTACTAAGTAATATTTCCATTCATGCATACATTGTGTACTATCCAATCAGAGTAAATATATCTTTCTCTAAAGTATTTAACATAATTATGGAAAATTATGGAAACAGCATTCAAAATCCTGTCTGCAAGTTTAATAGAGAATTAGTGCACTAGCATTATATTTAGTCACCCTATGTGCTATTGAATCAAAAAACTTCTTCTGTGTACATATAAATTAGTACCTGCTGATCAACCTTTTCTCATGCCTGCCTTTCCGTGCTCTCTCTAGCCTCTCGTATCCATCATTATAGTTTTAACTTCTATGAGATCACCGTTTTTGAGACTCCACGCATCACATCTTTCTATGCTTAGCTTCATTAACTTAACATGATGACCTCCAAAAGCTGCATCAACGTTGTTGCAAATGACAAGATTTTGTCCTTTAATGACTGCAATCTGGCATCTTTTCCAGTAATTCTACTAAACGCCAAAGTCAGATCTAGCATTCTGCCCCTCTGAAAAGTCTTCCTTCCTTTGAAGTCTGTATTTTCCTTTGATTTCTAATACTTTTATCTTTTCATTAACCTTCCTGTTTCCCCCTTCTTCACTGGCTAAAGAATCTAAGTGGGGGCCAGCGCCCTGGCTCACTAGGCTAATCCTAGAAATACTTTTGCATATTCTTCTCCAGTTACGTCTACCCTTGAATTTTCTATCCCAGAAAACATCCTCCTTAAGTGTGAGACTGAAATAAGATACTTATCCTACAATCACATTTTCTGCACTCTATCATTAATGTACATAAATTGGCTTCCTAATTATTTCTGGAATCCTGCGAGTCTTCATACTTGCTAGTTTACTGTATTGAGCCAGACACGTCCTTTTCTCTGGAGTAATCTCTGAATACATACCACTTCTTACAGTCTCTTCTATCTTTATATTTTACTATGATATTTCATCATTTTATATACTTAAATCTTTTGGTAACTGCTTTTCTTGTACAGTTCCTACTACATATTAAGTAACCTTGTTTCTCTCTACCACTGTCTGCACATTCCTGTAGCTTAAAATGATGGAAATTTATTTATTTGTCTTTATGACAGTTACAGAGGGTAACTAAAACATTTGACCTCTTTTCTTCCCCTCCCTCGGTAACTCTGCCTTTCAAATAAATAAATAAATCTTTAAAAAAAAATCTTGTAAATTTGGGCCAGTGCTATAGCATGTCAGGTAAAAGCCACCCACTGCTTGCAGCACCAGCATCCCATGTGGGTGACAGTTCCAGTCCTGGCTGCTGCACTTCCGATCCAATTCCAATTCCCTGCAAATGGGAAAGCAGCAGAAGACAGCCCAGGTGTGTGGGTATTTGCACCCATGTGGGAGAGCCAGAAGAAACTCCTGGATCCTGGCTTCAGCCTGGCCCAGCCTCAGCACCAGCTGATCCGTTTCTCTCCCCTCACTGCCCCATCTTTCCTCTCTCTTGCTCTGTTAAGTCTGCCTTTCAACTAAATAAAAGTTTTTTAAAAATGAACTAAGGCTGGCGCTGCGGCTCACTAGGCTAATCCTCCGCCTGTGGCGCCAGCACCCCAGGTTCTAGTCCTGGTCGGGGCGCCGGATTCTGTCCTGGTTGCTCCTCTTCCAGTCTAGCTCTCTGCTGTAGCCTGGGAAGGCAGTGGAGGATGGCCCAGGTCCTTGGACCCTGCACCCACATGGGAGACCAGGAGAAGCACCTGCTCCTGGCTTCGGATCAGCGCAGTGTGCCAGCTGCCTCGGGCAGGCCGCAGCGGCCATTGTGGGGGGGTGGGGAGGGGTGTGAACCAACCGAAAAGGATAGACCTTTCTGTCTCTCTCTCTCTCACTGTCCACTCTGCCTGTCAAAAAAAAAAAAAAAGAAATAAAAAATAAGTTTCATTTGTTGCAAAATAATTTTAAAATCCATGCATAATTTTTCCTCTTTTTTTTTGAAACATTTTAACTAAAGCTTTTATTCTGTACAACTGTGAAATATGGATTTTTACCCTTTTGTCATGATGGACTCAAATGTTCTGAAAACTGCAGCACTGGCTTGACTGGAGGGACAAAAGAAGGTACAGTCATGCTGGGGATCAGAGATGACAGAGGGAGAGCAGCCACTCCAGGCTCAGCACACAGGCCAGAATGACCCAGCAAAACCCTTGCGTTTTGCCCCACGTTCCCTCGCATGCATAGTTTCATTATACACATCTTACGTGAACTTTTTGAAGACCTTTTTTGGCATGGATTTCGAAACTTTCTTCACCAAAATAAATGTCTTTTAACTCGTTTTCCCATGAACTTTTTGAAGTGCCTTTGTATATAAGATGAAAAAATGTGCCCTTTTTAGGGCTTAGTGCAATTTCAAGATTTCTAAGCTTCAGCAGCATCAAGTTTCATATTGTATTTGACTTACTTTTGTCTAGAACAAAAAACAGCAAGCGGTGAGAGAGTTTAATGCATTATTTGAACTAGTATACAAAAATACTGTCACCTATAATAATTATCTCAAGTTTAGGATATCTGTCAGTTATTAAGCCTACTGTAATGGTAATCTGACTCAACTGCCAAGATAGATATTCAGATAATTTCAACTTTAGTATACTAAAACATTTCATCTTTTATCGACCAGAAATCATGTTATCAGAGAAAATGTTGCATGGGCATTTGGATCAGTCATTACCATTCCATGGGGGGTGCTGGCAGCCCCTATCAGAGTGCCTGACTTGGAGTCTGAGATTTGATTTCTGATCCCTGCTAATGTACACTATGGATGGTAGCAGGGATGGCTCAAATACACAGGTCCCTGCCACTCATGTGGGAGACCTGATGATTTGAGTGCCAGTCTCCTGGCTTTGCGTGGCCTAATGCTGGCTGTTGTGGGCATTTAGGGCGTGGACCAGAGGATGGGACATCTTTCTCTCTTTCTGTATCTCTGTGTTTCAAATAAATGGAAATAAATAAAATGTAGTGTACATTATACATACCATGTTTATTTTCCAGATAATTATACATTTAAATATGTACTAACACATTATTAGTATATATGCCAGTTGTGTTTCAACTTCAACTACTACTGCATATTACTACATATTAATATTAATTTTTGTAAATTTCTAACCCATAAATTTGATCATTTTATTTATATAAAAGAGTAATATCACACAATATTACTTGGTAAGGTATATGTGTTATACATTTTAGTTACTGATATTTTCAGAGCAGACATTTAATTTATAATACAACTTCTTCCTGATATTAAATCTCAATATAGGATATAAATTGAAGAGAATCATTTGGAATTGTGTTGGTGTTTGTACATGTTTTTAAAGATAGAGAAATAGAGAAATTATTTAGGTTGATTTTGAAATTTGCATTTTTAGCATTTATTATATGGATATAAACAAAGTACATTAGGATATACCTAAAAATATTTACTTGCATAGTGATCTATACCTACCCTTAGTTTCTCCTTATCTTTATTTTGACTAATAACTCTCAGAGAGTAACTTAGCTTCATCATTAAAATCATTGAAATGCAATCAGTGATTATGTTATTGGTTATTAAATCAAAGTGTTAATTTAACCATTCAATTTGACGTTTGTTATAAGTTTTTCCTATTAATGACTTAATTGAAAACACATGGAAAATATGACATTTTTAATAACGAGATAATTTACTTGCTGGTGTTTTAAAAATAGCAACAATACACCTTTCATTTTCATATGGCAGCTAACATGTCAGGTTTATCAGGAATATATTATTCAGCTAGAGAGATTTTAGCAACATAATTTGTTTATATTCTCTATACGATATAGTAGGATTTTTGAGATTCTTTGATAATTGCTTATACATGAACACAAACATCTATATACCTATGGGTTATATAAGAGGGTTGGGCTACAGTTCACAAAATTAGTCTTGTCCATTTTAACAAAATAATATATGCCTCAGTATTTTTACTTTTTGATTCCTCAATCTCTTTCCCTTTAATATGTATTACTCACATACCAGACAGCAAGTAATGAAGATGTGAAATGCTGAAAAGTACATTTTTGCTCCTCTTACCTTGATTTTTTCTAAAGAATTATTCACAAGTCCATCTTATCAAAAATACAGTTTCTGTTGATCAGGTTACTTTATTTCCTGCTGTGAATTATAAGGGTTCTTCATGAACTTTGGATGTTTAATCCTTATCATATATTTGGTTTAAAATGTATTTTGCAGTCCATAGGCTGCTATTTCATCTTGTTGATTGCTTCCTTAGTTATACAGAAATTTTTTGCCATATTGTAGTCTATATGACTTATTTTTCTTTTGTAGCTGGATCTTTTGGTGTGATGTACAAAAAAATCATTGGCAAGACCAGTGTCAAGGAACTTTTCCTCTATTGTCAAAGGAACTTAATAGACATTTCCCTCAAAGAGATATATTTCTTCCAACAGATACAGGAAAAGATGATCAACATCACTAATCATCACCTCATATTTCTTAGGATGACTGCTATCAAAAGACAAAAGATAACAAATGTTTATGAGGATATGGAGTAAAGGGAACATTAGTACATTTTTAAATGATTTATTTATTTATTTGAAAGGCAGAGTTACAGAGAGGTAGAGGCAGAGAGACCAAGAGGTCTTGCATCCACTGGTTCACTCCCCAGATGGCCACAATGGCCCGAGCTGCACCAATCTGAAGGCAGGAGCCAGGAGCTTCCTCCGGACCTCCTACCTGGGGGTGCAGGGGCCCAAGCAGTTGGGTCATCTACTGCTTTCCCAAGCCATAGCAGAGAGCTCGATTGGAAGTGGAGCAGCCAGGACTTGAACCGGTGCCCATAAGGGATGCCAGCACTGTAGGAGGAGTAGTCTACACCACAGCACCAGCCCCAGAACATTGTTTATGGGAATACAGATTGTTGCAGCCACTGTTGAAAGCAGTATGGAGGGCCTGAACAGATTAAAAAATATAGCTACCACATGACACAATGATCCCTCTTCTGGGTGTATAATCAAAAGAAGGGAAAGGAAATCACCTTAACATACTGTGCATTCTTATGTTAATTGAAATTATTTGCAATAGCCAAGACATGGAGACAACTCAAGTTTCATAGATGGGTGAATGAATAAAGACAATGGAATAAATATGTCCAGTGTAATATTATTTAGTCTTTTTATTAAAAGAGGTCTATTTGCCATAGCATGGATGAATTTGGAGGGTATTTATACCTAGTGAGTTACACCAGATGCAGAAATGAAAATATGTTCTCATTTGAAATATTTTTTTAAATGTCAAAATAGGAAAATAATGGTGATTAATATGGGGAGTGCCTGGGGCAAGAAATGGTGAGATGTAGGTCAAAGGATAGAAAATAGCAAATACATATAAAGAATGATAAATAGGTCTATATATCTAATGATAATATGAGGACTATATTAATAAAATTGCTTATTAGAGATTGCTGTTAAATAAGTATATTTAGTTTCTCATCACTAAAAAGAATCTTAACTATGTGTGATGGTAGATACATTAATATTCTTCCCTATAGTAATCATTTTGCTATGTATACATCTAAATATATCCTATAACATCATGTTTTAAATATCAGTGATACAACAAAATTATTTTTAATATTTACTTATTTACTTGCTTACCTGAAAGGCAGAGTAACAGAGAATGAGAGGCAGAGAGAGATCTTCCATCTGCAGGTTCACTTCCTAAATGGCCACAATAGCCAGGGCTGGACCAGACCAAAGTAAGGAGCCTTGGACTCCTACTGGGTCTCCCATGTGTATTCAGGGGCTGTTTGCTGCTGCTTTTCCCAGGTACCTTAGCAGAAAGCTGGGTTGGAAGTGGAGCAGCCAGGACTGGAACTGGTGCCCGTATGGGATGCCAGCATTGCAAGCAACAGCTTAACTTGCTATGCTACAACTCTGGGCCCATCAAAATTAATTTAAAAAAAATCATATATAACCTTTAAAATAATCTATGCATGGAATGTGCCTCAAAATATGAAGAGAGCCATATGTTTTGGTATTTGACAGCCAATGGTGATGGGAGATGCTAAAGACAGGTTGCTTTCTTGTAATAAACTTTAGATAACATTAAAGAGCGTTGTGAATTCCTTTTAAATTTCCTTGGATTTTTATTATGTACTTTCTGTTGCAAAGCTTCTTTTGAATTTAAACTTTACATGGATTTTCACTTTCTCTTTTAGCTGTTAGGTAGAGTCTTTATTAACTCATTGCAGGACTAAATAGGTAATAGTTTTGTTTTTCTTTTTTTTTTTTTAAGACTTTATTTATTTGAGAAGTAGCGTTAGAGAGAGGGAGAAACACAGAAAGATCTTCCATCCACTGATTCAGTCCCCAAATGGCAGTAAAGGCCAGAGCTGGGCCAATCCAAAGCCAGGAGACAGGAACTTCTTTTGGGTCTCACAAGCAGGTGCAGGGGCCCAAGCACATGGACCCTCTTCTACTGCCTTCCCAGGCCATAGCAGAGAGCTGGATTGGAAGAGGAGCAGCTGGGACATTAACTGGTGCCTGTATGGAACCTGTATGGAATGTCGGTGCCATAGACGGCAGCTCAGCCTACTATGCCATAGCGTAGTAATAGGTTTTATAACAAAGATACTGGCTCCCATTTCTGTTACAGTTACTGAGCTTCAATTGGTAGAGTCAGTAGTACTAGTAATCATGTAAATCACAGTGGTCTATGGGTTTATGAATAAAATAGACATTGGCAGTATATATTGAAGTATATCCCTTAGTAGCAGATTAGATTCTTTAAAATAATATTGTTATTCATGTGTATGTTTCTAATGTACATGTATAAAGATGTATTATATCATCTAGTCCATATTTTTGTTTTTGTCTCCTTTGATTTTCTTAACATAAGCATGATTCTGTCTTATGGCTTAGAGGCTTAGATTTTGCAAATGTTTGGAAAAAAACCAAAAGGAATGCACAGATGGAAAGTGGCACAACTAGGAAAGCTACTAAAGCCTGCAAAATGAATGTCTACTGTTCCTTTCATACATTTCTGATGATTGAAAGGCAGAGTTACAGAGAGAGAGAGAGAGAGAGAGAGAGAGAGAGAGAGAGAGAGAGATTTTTCCATCCACTCGTTCACTCCCAAATGGCTGCAGTGGCCAGGGCTGTGCCAGGCTGAAGCCAGGAGTCAAGAGCTTCTTCTGGGTCTCCCACATGGGTTCAAGGGCCAGGCACTTGGATCTCTGCTGCTGCTTTCTCATTTGCTTTAGTAGGGAGCTAGATTGTGAGTGAAGCTGCCGGGTCTCAAATTGACACTGATATGGGATGCCTGTATTGTAGGTGGTGGCTTTACCTGTTCTGCCACAATACTTTACCCTCTTTCATACATTTCTCTGTGTGCATTTGTGTATATGTCTGCTCTCAAGCATGTAGGTGTACATGTACTTCTAAATTTGAAAAGAAAATTTTTATTCTTGGGAATGAGTCATAGGATTGACATTTCAGGTTAAACTAATGGGAATTGCAGTAATGTCAAACTTTATTCTCAAGCTTTGAAAAAAAAAAAACTAGAATATTCTTTTAGTTCTATCCCCAGCTTTTGTCCTCATACCCTCCAAGTGTGAGTTACAATTGCCACACACATCAATGACACATACTGGAACAAACTGAAGTGAAAATGAGAGCCAGAAAAACAGAGGTAAATAATCAAAAAGACATTAATGTGTGAGGCTATTTGCTAAGAAATAGGATTCAACATAATATTCTCATTTAAAATTCTCTAAACACAAGTGGTTTGTAATTAGAACAGGGCATCTGATAATTCCTTCCATTTTCAATCAATTTGTGATGTAGTCAATATGTTTGTCCAAGTTTCTTCTCATGAGAGAATATTGTGGAAAAACGTTACATAGATATTCTTTGCGAGCTTTTACTTGATGTATTGTGACATATTTGTACATAAAGATTTAAATTGAAAAAATAGAACCTAATTATAGCTGCTCTAATGAATTCTATTTAAGCTGAGTTAATGATTTTCAAAATGTGCATAATTTAAAAATTAAAATGGAGATTTTAATTAAGCTGTTCATAATTTGGGTCTCAGTATCCAGAATATACAGTGTCCATCCAGCATCTTTCAAAACTTTTATACATTTATATAATTTTGGGAGGTAGAGAGACAGGAACAGAGAATTAAATGGATCCACTGATTCACACCTGAAAAGCCTGAAACAGGTGGGAATAGCTGGTCTGAAGCCAAAAGCTGGAAACTCAATTGAAATCTTCCACATGGCCATCAGAGACCCAACCACGTGAGCCATAATAAGTTGCTTCCTCCATTACTGCATGTTACCAGGAAGTTGGGGTCAGAGGTGAAATCAATACTGAAACCCAGGTTCCCCAATAGGTTGCAGACATCTCAACCAGTATCTTAACCACCATGTCAAATGCCCATCCTGTCTAATAAGTATCTTAAACTAACTGTATTAGTAGATTATTTCTAATATGTAATTTGTTGTTATGTTTACCATCAGGCATGTTACAGTTTATCTTCCATCTCTTCTCCATTAGTTTTCTTTCACTGTCAAATCCAGTTCCGTATAATTGCCATCCTCATCACTCGGTCTTTGCTATCTGATCTGAAAGTCATTAATGATCTTTGCCTTCTTACTTGATCACTATAATCCCTTTTGAGGTTTGTCTTCTCTCCAGACTTCCAAGATGTCACTTTATCTCTCTGATCATCACTTCTCGATCTCCTTCACTATGATGTCTCTTTTCTTCAACTAAAAATCATGTTTTCCCAGTGTTCTGCTAGTGACCTTTTTTGTATTTTTATTGTAATCCTTAAATACTCACATTTATGTTTCTTCTCAAATCCCTTGCTATTCTACCCTTTCATGATATCTGGGAACAGCTATTCCTGGTGTATTGTATGCCCTTAGCTGAATGTTCAACAACTGTGTCAAACTCAAGGGGCCCATAGTTAAGTCATTCTCCCAATACTCCCAGACATACTCTTTATCTTTCATTCCCTATCAATGTTAGTATCATCACAGTCTATTCATGTAATCCATGGTACTTTCATTTATTTTGAAATTTTTATTAATAGTGAACTGATTTCATGCATTTCATGGGTACAATTCTAACAAGATAACCATACTTCCCTCCCTCCTTCTTTCCCTCCCTCAATCCCCTTCCTTCCTTTCTTTTTTTCTTTAATTTTTGCAAATGCATAATTTCAATCCATTGTATAATCAAAGGCTTAATTAATCACTAGGCATAATATTCAATAAGAAGTACAAAGACCACAGTTCCATAGGAATATAAACAAGGGCTGAAAATGACAGTCAAATCACAAAAATCACAAGATGTCTATTTCATTCTTATTTTTTAATTCTATATTAACTAGTACAAATCAGAGAACTTTTTAAATGATTGACTGATTTACTTGAAAGGCAGTTACAGAGAGAGGGAGAAAGAAATCAATCTATCTTCTATACACTGGTTCACACCCCAAATGCCTGCAGTGGCTGGATCTGGGCCAGGCTGAAGCCAGGCACCTGGAACTCCATTTGGATCTCTGATGTGGGTGGCAGGGGCCCAAGCACTTGGCCATCTTCTGCTGTTTTCCTAGGTGCATTAGCAGGGAGCTGGATCAGAAATAGAGCAACCAGGACATGAACCAGCACCAATGTAGGATGCCAGCCTCACCTTAACCTACTGTGCCAAATGCAAGTCCCTTGATAGACACACTGATATGATCCCAGATACTACTTTGTTATTCCCTATATCCTATGCAGATTATATGTAATTCATGGGAGGAGTAATGTTTTAAGAAAGCCTATCCTGAGGGCTGGCATTGTGGCACAGTAGGTTAATCCTCCGCCTGTGGCGCCACCATCCCATATGGGCACCAGTTCTAGCCCCGGCTGCTCCTCTTCCAATCCAGCTCTCTGCTGTGGCCTAGGAAAGCAGTAGAAGATAGCCCAAGTCCTTGGGCTCTTGTACCCACATGGGAGACCAGGAAGAAGCACCTGGCTCCTGGCTTTGGATTTGCACAGCTCCAGCAGTTGCAGCCATTGGGGAGTGAACCAATGGAGGGAAGACCTCTCTCTCTGTCTCTCCATCTCACTGTCTGTAACGCTACCTCTCAAATAAACAAAATCTTTAAAAAAAAGCCTATCCTTATCTCCTTTTTAAAAATTAAGTTTTAGATTCTTCTTTGTTTTTCTCTTTAATCCCTAGGCACCATCCCTCCCATTTCCTGCAAAAGAAAAATCAGCTGGGCCTGAAGTTAAATCTTCCATAATATAAAGGGAAAATGATTCCATCCTAGTTCATCATCATGCCCTGTTGTTTCTTGAGATGCAAACACATTCAATAGTAATGGGCCTTTTTATCATTTTATTATATGACCTTAGAGATATATTAGGTAAGACATGGTGGTTAAGATAAGGTTACATTCTGGTATTTCTAGGTCCTTGGACTTAATACTCGGAATAATTTTAAGAGTCAGATTTAATTCCACTTGCATGATAACAAGTTAGCCTGCCTTTTTTTTTTTTTTAATGACACAGACCAAAAATGTAAAGCTTCTAAAACAGAAATGAAGCTCTTGGAGCCAGTGTTGTTGCATAGCAGGTTAAACCTCTGCCTGTGACACCAGCATCATATGCAAGCATTGATTCGAATCCCATCTGCTCTTCTTCTAATGTAGTTCCTTGGTTAATGAACCTGGGAAAGCAGAGGAAGAGGCCGAAGTACTTGGCCCCTGCCACCCATGTTGGAGACATGGATGAACCTCCTGGCTTTGTCTTGGCCAGTTCTGGCTGTGCTGGCCATTTGGGAGGTGAACCAGCAGATGGACAATCTCTTTCTCCTTCTTCTCTCCCCCCTCCCTCTCTCTGCCCCCTGTTTTCCTCTCTCTCCCTCTACCTCTCTCCTACCCCTCTCTCCTTCCCCCCTCTCTCCTTCCTTCTCTCTTCCTTCTCTCTTCCTGCCTCTATCTTCTCCTGTCTCTCTCTCCCCCTCTCTCTATGTAAATATTTCAAATAAATTTTTTTTAAAAGTGTAATGCAGGTCTGTATTATTCTTAGCGATTACAATAGCCAGGTATTAGAATTTGTGTCAATTCCTTGAGTCCCATTTCCCACTGAGTGATGTGGAAAGTGACAGTTGATGCCTGCACATGTAGTAGGTGGTGTTACAGAATAGGAACCCTAAGTTTAGGAAATTTGAATCTTTTATAATAGATAATAAGCTTCTTGGCCTTGCCCCAAAAGGAGATATTATTTTCTTTATATTGGTTAAAAAACACACCTGTGTGTTGTTCTGAATGCAAACAATATCACTGTTTCTTTAGGCTATCCCTTTATCAACAGCTCTGGAAAGTCTGAAATCAAGAGAGTCAATGATTTTTTTCTTGAAAGATATGAAGAAATATGAAAAAATCATCTTGCAATTAATACCATCTAGCATCCTGACAGTATCCACATTTCATCTCAACACATAATATTGCTTCCCAGAGATTTCATTAGTCAATTCTTAGCTAACTAAATTCATGGCTACTGCCTTAGTTTTAATATTGAACTACTACAATATGTGTCAAAATGATATCACCTTATCCTCTTTAAGTTCCTTAATATTTAATTGTATCTGGGATGCAGGGGGTACCTAATAAATAATGGTTATTCCTGTTTTCTAGTAACTAATATGATCCTGCCAGTTCTTAAACACATTATTTATTTGAAAGGTACAGTTACAGAGAGGGAAAGACAGAGAGAAAGGTCCTCCACCTGCTTTTTTGCTCCCCAAATGGCCACAATGGCTGGAGCTGGGGCAATCCAAAGCCAGGAGACAGGAGCTTCTTCTGGTTCTCCCACGTGGGTGCAGAGGCCCAAGTACTTGGGTCGTCTTCCACTGCTTTTCCGGGCCACAAGCAGAGAGCTGGATCAGAAGAGGAGCAGACAGAAATGGGCACCCTTATGGGATGCAGGCGGAGACTTAGGCTACTATGCCACAGTGCCAGCCCACTGTTTCTTCTTAACACAACCTTTTATATAAAACTTTTGCGATCCAGTCATAGCCTACATATTTTGAACTCCAGACCTGCAATGGATAGCCTGTTGTGGATGCTTCAAATGCCTAGGACTCAAAATGTCTCATACAAATCTCCTGGTCCTCCTCTTTCCCCTCCCCCAATGCTGCACACACACACACCCATGCTCCCATAATGTTTCCATTCTGGGGGAGTTATACAGCCACCAACTGTGAAAGAAAAAGGAATCTTTGGTTATCCATCCCTCTTCACTGCCCACATCCTTGATCCATTTTGAGGTGTTTCAAAATTTATCTTCTAAGCAGATCTTGGATTATTTGCTTCTATCTATTGCCAGCCTAATTCAAACCATTATTAAGTGCTGTGTCACCTGAACCACTCCAGGGACTTCCTGCCTGTTGATCTTTTCTCCCTCCCTTCCCCTCACATGTTTTCATTATGCCTGGGAAAATGTGTGTATGTTAATTTCTTCTTAGAAGCCTTGCATACGTTCCCCCTGCCAGGTGAACAAAGACAAAGCTCCTTAACACGACCTGAAAATACATGCAAAGCTTTTTTCTGACTGCTTCTCTGCTCTCCCCTCCTATTTGCTCTTCCTGGCCGCTCTACTCTAGATATATTTAATTCATTCTTCAACAAATATTTAATGGACAATCGCTTTATTCCAAGTTCTTTCCACATGCTGGAGATAAAGCAATTTTCAAAAACATATGTCCTTAGAACTTGCATTCAATTGATAGAAGCCAGGAAAAACATTAAAATGTAACCTTTTGTTCTTTTAGTGGTCCATTCTGCCATAAGCTGATTGTGCATGGATTGCTGTACCTTGTTCACACAGCTTTCCCACCCTTCATTTCTCAGATGAAGTATCTCTTCTTTGACATAGCCTCCTCTGAAATGATAAACTATATCCATTCCATTATCAACTCTTTTAAATCATGTCATTTTTTTAGTGACACTTATTGTAATTGTGACTTTATATTGATTCGTGTAATTGATGGATTAATATTTGTCTGACCCAGCAGACTCTAAGGAACTATTTCAGTGTTACTTTTCCCTTACATCCCATAGGTATATGGAAAATACTGCATAAAAACTAATGCCCCAAGACCTGAGAATTTGTTTTGTTGTGTTGTTTATTCATCACTGTGTCCCAGTCACCTTGGATAGACAGCCAATCAGTAGGGAAAACACACTCACCACCTCTCTGTCTCTTTCTATCTCTTCTCCACACTTCCCACCCTTTCAGTATTATTTAGCATATTTATTGTCTCACATTTAAACATGTGTGTTTATATGATTTGTCCTGGAAATATTTTAAAAGGAAGCTAGAAAAACTCTGTAATGTCTTAGCTATCTAAGTATGAATACATAAAAGAGATCAAGGATGTTACACAGTTTCTATGTTTTTGGATTACCAACAGGTAATGAATTGAGTTGGTAGTCAACTATTAGTCAGGGTTGGTGTGGGAGTCTCAACACAGTCTCTAAAGAACTAATGACAGAATTCCTATTCATTTAGTACACAATTTGAGAAATGGTGCAATTTGCCCGGAATTACTATTTGAAACAAATATAGGATGTATCTACTAGCTTGAAATGTGCAGTAGAAATAAGTAGAAGCCCTATATCTAGTTCTAGTTTCTCTTTAAGTAAGATTATTTTCACATTTTTAACATAGGAACTATATCTTTAAAAAGCAAACATTCATTGTATGTGTATTTGTATAATTTAATATAGATATTTAACCTTTGCAACTATGTAAAGATAGTATTTTATATCCATAAGAAAAATATTCTGAAATTGAAGAGATTAATTGCATATCTTATAAATAGCAGAATTTTAAAATATGTAAACATTTACATTACTGAACACTAGTTATTGTTCATTAAAATGTTTTCCTTCCCCTACTAGCTTAAGCTATTGTGCTCAAATGAATTTATAATCATTACATATATTTTAATATTATGAGACAGAATAGTTGGCCAAAGCAAAAGAGAAATTTTGAATTTTCAAATTTATTTAGTTTTGTCAGAAACATGTATTCTCTAGTGTGTAGCATATTACCTTGTATTATTTATATGGTTCAACTTCATTTATGAGATATCTCAGTGTTTTGAACATTTAATATGAACTACACACTGTTGTTCTAACCATGTTTAAAAATTCACAGACCTTTCTTAGAACTATCAAAATGCCTTTCAAATGTCTGCCACATTTTAATTGTACCTTTTCTGTTCTATTTTTATGTAAGCTTCTTTCCTCTGTTTATACAGGCATTAGAATTCTCATCCCCACTCTAAAATCGGTATTTATATATTCATGGACTTCGACTTACTAGACACACTAGAGGACTTTCATGTTTATTAGTCTGAAACACAGGCTCATGAAAGCTCATTTTTAATGCTTAGTGCGATAAATACTTGAATTGGCAAATGCATGTCTTACAAGAAGAGTAAACTCCATCAGGACCTATTATCCTTAGAGGCAGTATTCTTTGTTTAATATTAAAGGAACAGTTTATATAAGTGATGGCTGATGCATTGTATATGATATCAGTTAGAATTCAGGCTGATTTGATTGTAGCTACATATTTTTCCTCAGTAAAGTATGTGGTTTCAGAAATGTGGCTTGATTTTTATTCAAAACCGAGTTTGTGAGTTTTATCTTATTATAGCACCTATCTTTACCTTATTATAGCACATATCTTTATCACATTTGTGTCATGTTGTGGTGGAATTAGGGACAACATTAAGAGTGATAAATTTGCATATATTTCCAAGGCACTTTTAAATTACCTGTAAATGGCAAATTTCGTTTCTTTTAATTTAATACTTCATTCTAAGCTCTTATTCTGAAATTTACCTCTAACATTTAAAGACTTAAGTAGTTGCTTTAATTATTGCACAGCTTCTTTTGTCAGTGTAATCTTTATTTTGTGTGTGATGATGCCAGAAGACAAAGGAGATCATAGAATGTCCAACGTAGCACACTCTTTATTAGATTTCTACTAGAGGACTTGCTGCCCTGAGCTCTGTGGTTATGAAAGCTCTTGTTGTTCTCCGCCAGCTATGCCCACCCCAAGGGGCAAGCAGATTCATAGGGCCAAGTTGTATCCATGTTGAGTCATGGTACCCTCACCTTTCTCTAGAACATTTAAAAGCACCTGAAATCTCCAAATCACCACCCGTCTGGCACCAAGCCCAGTTCAGGGCATTTAAAATCTGATAGTGAATTCCATCATTTTGAGAACAGCCTCCATTGTGGAAGTATGAACAGCTAACTCTGAATGGTTCCAAGGAGTAGATTTGAGCACAATGTGTATGATTAAAGTATGGTAGTGTGGGGGCCGGCACTGTGGTACAGTAAGTTAGTCCTCCACCTGCAGTGCTGACATTTCACATGGGTGCTGATTTGAGTCCCTGCTGCTCCACTTCCAATCCAATTCTCTACCATGGCTGGGAAAGCAGTAGAAGATGGCTCAGGTTCTTGGGCCACTGTACCCACCTGGGAGACCTGTAGGAAGCTCCTGGCTCCTGGCTTTGTATCAGCATAGCTCTGGCTGTTGCAGCCATCTGAATCATGAATACCACAGCCCTAAAGAATTCCAAGACCTGAGTATGTATAGGGAGTTGAGTGGTATGGGATGGATTATACACATGAGGGCATGGACTTTTGCAGCCCTGTACAGAGTGGAAAGGGCATCTTGTTCTTCCCGTATTATTCTGTTCCAGCATAAGAACTCAGAAATCTAAATTACATCAGACTGTTCATCTAATTGAAAGTATAGCAGGTAGGAAGTAATTACTACAAATGCCAATATTAATTAAGAAGGTCTATTTGTCATGTAGAAAAATTGAATTTATTTAATTTAACAATGTGGTAACTTAGTTTAGAACTATATATATATATATATATATATATATATATATATGAACTTCTATTTGCTATATGAAATCAGACTGCAAATGTTAAGAGTTGGTCTAGACAGGGATTTCAAATTTCATTTTCTAAAAGCGCTATTGACTTTTTATTAGAGAATTGGACTTTTTTTGTAAAATTAATGATACTAAAGGGAACTTTGAGGTCATTGGGTTCACTTGCTGAACTAAAATGAAAAATCACTGTAGAATCCATAACAGATACTTATTCTGCCTCTATTTTAATTTGTTTAGATACAAACAGCTTGAGAAACTTAGGAAGCAATGATTCCAATTGTTAGATTAATTTACGTTGTCAGAGTTAGTTCTAATATTTATTCCTGTTAATTTTTGGCCATTTATTCATATGAGATGGATTTCAGTGTCCTTAACTATCTAGCCTAAGCCAAAAATCAATGCCAGGATTTTTGTCATTTTCACACTCACTGGAGATGAGAAATCAGTAATTTTTCTCAGTTGGATATAAATGTACCCTTTACATATTTTATATATGTCATTCATTTTTACACATTCGTTGAAGATTTATTGAGTCCCCAATGATGAATGATTTTTTTATCTGTTACTTACCTCAGAAAATAGTCTCAAGTTCTGTCATTATTTCACAATTTCAATTTTGCTAGAAAAAATTAAACTACACTTTTCAGCAAATGTATTTATTCTGAGAGAAATTTTATTGAATGACTAAGATTTTGTGAACAGGCCATGATTATACCATGAATTTATTTGATTAAAATATTTGTTGATTTGGGAAAATATTATAATAACACTTTCTTTTAAAGAATTTGTGATAAGAACCAAGATGAATTGTTAAGAGATGGTAAATGGCAAAATGTAATTGTCGTAGAAAATATGGAAAACTCCATCCAAAAACAGTGCAACTTACAATTGTGTTTAGCAAAGTTGTATAATAGAAGATAAAAACATTGTATATGTATATACCCAACTCAAAGTATCTTAAAAGGAAATTAAGAAAATAGTTTCATTTACAATTGTACCAAAAAGAAGAAAATATCTAGGAATGACTTTAACAATATAAGTGCAGGATATATACCATGAAAATTATAAGACCTTGCTGAAAGACATTTAAAGAATACACAAATGAATGGAAACTAATCTCATTGTTGATAATTTGAAATACTAAATAATGTTACGATGAAAATGTTCCCTATCTCCATGTTCATTGAAATCCCTATGATAATCCTAGCTGCTTTCTTAAATAAACTGACACACTAATATGGCAATACATATGGAAACCCAATAGAAATAAAATATCCAAGACAATTGTGAGGAAGCTGAACAAATTTGGAGCACTCACACTTCCTCATTTCATCATTTACGGTGAAGTTACAGTGTTTAAGACAGTGTGATAATATTTTTTCTTTTTAAAATTTTTATTACTATAAAGAGAATATGTTTCATGTATTTTATAGATAAAATTTTAGGAAGACATTGTGGTACTAACTTAAGAACAAACATATAGATCAACGGAATAGATTTGAAAGTCCAGAAATACACCCTCACATTTCTGATTAGTTTATTTTGCAAGAGTACAAAAAGCATGCAGTGTGGAAAATATCAGCATTTAGGATGGGTTTGGACTTAGTCTGACTTCAAAGATTGTACTTGTTTCTTTCTATATTTAATGTCTCCAGGTATAGAGTCTATTTTCAAAATGATGGCCTATGTACTTCAAAGTGACTTTGTAAGTTTTCAAGTAAATTTTAATTTGACAAAGGAACAATCTCTGGTGAAGTATTTTCCCCTAGATATCATATATTAAACATATACTTACATACCTATATATGTATATATTAAAAATAATATACTAATCTCTTTATATACTAATGTCATATTTGGCTAATATTTGCATTTATTATATTTGGCTAAATATTGATGATTCATATTTAATTTATTCATATATACTGCAAACATATTCAGTGAGCTTCTCAATTTCCCTTAGTTAAATTTGGCCTCTTGAAATATACAGATAAGAATTAGGCATGATATGAGCAACAACAAAATAAGGACAGATTCAATGTAACACTTGGAATGAACGTTCTGTAGATAACTGTTGAAGACACATTACAACTAATTCATCTTCTCCCCCACCAACCTAGGATGTGTTACAGGTTGTCAGACACTCTCTAGATTGTGTGCTGTGGAAATGAATGGATTTGGTGAAGGAATTAAGCCCTGAGCATGATGAATATGAAGCAGGTCTTATCCAGTTCTATTTAAATACCTGTGCTATTGGCATACTAGGAATTTTATCTCAAATGAGTAATAGCTCACCTTTATACAATTCAGGAAAATTGATTTTTAAACACAAAGAATATCTAATGTAATTAGGCTTCTGAATATCTTGAATAATACAAATTCAAGCACATCTGGTTGTAGCTTTTCTATAAATTTAGTCTAAGTGGTGAATAAATGTTGTTTTATGTAATTATCATAGTAAAAGAAGGCTCAGAAAAAAGCCTTCTAAACTGAACCAAGCCAACATAGCTTAAGTTGTTGATTTTACATATATTTTCTTTTATTAAGATAGTATATATTAAGGTATCTTTTGCAAAAGTAAAATCTCCCATTCTTTTTTTGCACATAGAAGACATATGGTCTACTCAGGCTCATGAAACAAAGACAGTTGAATGTCAATGTCAGAAAGTCAGAAATAACTTAGTAATAGGTATAGGTTGTTCCCAATAAACATTATGAAGTCATTTTAAAAGTCATATCTATTGGATTAAATGCTCTGATTTTCTAATATTTTACATTCATAATATCATGTATTGGATGCCAACTCAAAGCTTTCAATTTCTTAAAAATCACCAAATTTACAATTAAATATCAACATGTAAGTAACAATTATTGTTAAGTTTTTTGGCTTAAGATATCACCTATGACCCCTGAACAGTAAGGTTGTTTAAAAACAATGTTGCTTTGAATGTATATAATCTCTTAGATGCTACTCTTTCTTTATGCTTTCTAAAACATGTACATGAAATTAAAGCAGATTATGAAAGTGTTTTATTGTACTTGTGGAAATAAATATGAATTTTTAAATGTAGCAATGAGTTTTGTGAAAGCAAATGTAAGTCTTCCCCTAAATACAACAATCCAAAAATCTTTGTATTAGGAGTCACCTATGGGGCCAGCATTGTGGCACACACATTGAGCTGCCACTTATGGTGCCGTCATCCCCATTTCAGAATGTTGATTCAAGTCCCAGCTACTCCACTTTCCACCCAGCTTCCTGGTAATGCTCCAGGGAGGCAGTTAATGATAGCTCAAGTGGTTGAGTCCTTGGTCTTTGCCACCCATATGTGGATGGAATTTTAGACTCCTGACTTCAGCCAGGCCCATTTTGCAGACATTTGAAGAGAAAAGCAGCAAAGGGGAACGTCCTACCACCCCCCCCCCCTTTTCTTTTGACAGGCAGAGTGGACACTAAGAGAGAGAGACAGAGAGAAAGGTCTTCCTTTGCCATTGGTTCACCCTCCAATGGCCGCCGCAGCTGGCACGCTGTGGCCAGCGCACCGTGCTGACCCAAAGCCAAGAGCCAGGTGCTTCTCCCGGTCTCCCATGTGGGTGCAGGGCCCAAGCACTTGGGCCATCCTCCACTGCACTCCCTGGCCACAGCAGAGAGCTGGCCTGGAAGAGGGGCAACTGGGACAGAATCTGGCACCCCGACCGGGACTATAACCTGGTGTGCTGGCACCGCAGGCGGAGGATTAGCCTATTGAGCCACGGCCCCGGCTCCATCCTACCCTTTTCAATACTGGTTTTTCTCTTTGTGATCCAACTCCATGCTAATGTGCCTGCAAAAACAGTAGAAGATGACCCAAGAACACAGACCCTGCTATCTATTTTGAGAGATCTGGATAGAGTTTCTGGCTCCTGGATTCATTCTGGCCCACATCTGGCTATTATAGTCATTTGGGTGAACTTACACAGTGGGTTGAAAATGTCTACTTTTCTATATCTGTGTCTCAGTCTCTCTCACTCTGCCTTTGAAATAATAAATCCTAATAAAAAAGCCACATATATTTTATCAAGTTTGTATTGAAAACCAGGAGACATCATTCCATAAAAACTCATTCAAGGAGAAAGCCTGATAAGTAGCCTTGAGTTTGCGTTCATACTTCAAGTCATCTATTGTAATTACTGGTAAGAGTGAAAAATAACAAATGTGATGTGACCCCCAGATTCAAGGAAATCACATTCCAAAGATGAAAACATTTGTAAATAGCATGTCGCAATGTAATTAAAGTGCTTGCTGTATTTTGTGTACAAATTACTAAAAAGGACTTGGAAGTGAGGAATCAAGCAAAATGAGTATTCAAGCTAGACCTGCTTATGGAAAGTAATACTCTATTGGTCAGAGGAGGGTGGAAAGATAGCCAGCAAAAGCCTAAGGACTTTAAAACTACATGGTGGCCGGCACCACGGCTCAATAGGCTAATCCTCCGCCTGTGGTGTCAGCACACTGGGTTCTAGTCCCAGTTGGGGCGCTGGATTCTGTCCCGGTTGCCCCTCTTCCAGGCCAGCTCTCTGCTGTGGCCTGAGAGGGCAGTGGAGGATGGCCCAAGTGCTTGGGCCCTGCACCCCATGGGAGACCAGGAGAAGCACCTGGCTCCTGGCTTCAGATCAGTGCGGTGTGCAGGCCGCAGCGCACCGGCTGTGGTGGCCATTGGAGGGTGAACCAACGGCAAAGGAAGACCTTTCTCTCTGTCTGTCTCTCTCACTGTCCACTCTGCCTGTCAAAACAAAAACAAAAACAAAAAAAAATTACATCGTTTGGGCTGGCGCCTGGCTCACTTGGATAATCCTCTGCATGTGGTGCTGGCATCCCATATGGGCGCCAGGTTCTAGTCCTGGTTGCTCTTCTTCCAGTCCAGCTCTCTGCTGTGGCCCAGGAGGGCAGTGAAGGATGGCCCAAGTGCTTGGGCCCCTGCACCCACATGGGAGACCAGGAGGAAGCACCTGGCTCCTGGCTTCAGATCGGCGCAGCACTGGCCATGGCGGCCATCTGGGGAGTGAATCAATGGAAGGAAGAACTCTCTCTCTCTCTTTCTCTCTCTCTCTCTCACTGTCTGTAACTCTACCTGTCAAATAAAAAGGAAAACAACAACAACAGCAAAACTACATGGTTTGCTCAGGGTGTGTGTGTGAGGATCATTTGCACTGTACCTGCTTCAGAATGGCAACAAATAAAACTATCATGTGGCAAGAGACAAGACAGAAATGCTGATCAATTTTTTTGTGACACAAGAAAAATTAACAATTTAACCTTCAGAAAATGAAATGCAGATACATGTCAAAGTAGTGATATTCATTCACTAAGATTCGAATACTTAGTATAGCCTAGGATTAAACACAACACAAATACTATATTGCATTTGAAGACAGGAATATGTAATTATCAAATATGTCTTCTTAAAAAGCAATTAAATAGGTGTCTTAAGGAAAGCTAGTTAAAATGCTCCTGGTGTTTTGAAAATAATGGCAAACTGAATTAAAATAATGATAGAACATGTAGAGTAAAAGCTGGATTTGAGAGAATTCTAGGGATAGAATCAACAGAACTCTAACTCCTGCATGGGGAATTCTAATAACTAGGAAATAATTAGTATTTAAATGGCTAATATTCAGGAATGGATGTTTGACTTAATGGTTCAGCCACTGAACAGAATGCCTGCATCCCACATCCCAGTGGCTCAGTTCAATACCTGGCTCTAGTTCCTGGTTCAGCTTCTTGCTATGTGGGCTCTGGTAGGCAGTGGTGATGACATAAGTAATGGAGTTTCCGCCACCCATTTAGAAGACCTGTGTTGAGTTCCTAGCTCTAGGCTCCATGGCCATTGCTAAACAAGTAGATGAGAACTGTCTGTCTCTGTCTCTCTCTCAAAAAAAAGGCCAGCTTTTATGTTTTTGTCGTTTCAGAGTGACAAGGGAGATTGTGATAGATGGAAAGACAGGAATGGAAAGGTTTTAGAGTTAAGATGCATTTGTTTTGAAGACTACTGAGTTTCATATATTCTAGAAATTTCAGAGAGGAAATGTAGAGTAAATAATTTAAAAAGATGTAAAATTCAGGAAGGTAGTTTGAGGATGAATTTGGAAAAGGTGAAAGATGGTGAATGTGGATTGTGACAATAGATGAAATCAACTGAAGTGTGCTTGACCTAGGTGACCTCCTCAGATTGATTTAATTGCGAGTATTGAAGGAGTGGTGCAAATGTTAAAGGACTGAAGGAGCTGCAGAGTGGGTAAGTCTCAAGAATTTATAACTGGATTCAGGAAGGCAATGAACCAGAGAAATCCCAGGATATAAGAGAAAACTTGTTCATACTCCAGCCTCATCCTCTACACATATTCTATGATAAATATGCCTGAAATAATTCTTATAAAGTTAACTAGTATCTGTCACCTTCCCAAGTCCAATAATCAAAATCCTGTGTTTGATTAAACTTCTCATTAGAATGTGTTGATTATTTCCTACCTTTCTTACGGTACTTTCTGCTAGCTTACTTCTTCCTTCATTTCTTTGGCTGAGTCTTTTTCTTCCTGAGTTCTCCATTGCAGAATACCACTGCTCATTCCTTGCAAATCTTCCCTTAACTATCCAACCCAGTCCTATTAATTTAAACATTAATCATATGCTGATGACTCAAAAATTTGTATTGAACCTCTTAACATTTCAGATGGACTCCAGAATCATATATCTAACTCTTTATATTTCATTTTCACATGATCTTACTCAAATATAACAAAGGTACAACTCAAAATTTTCCCTGGATGCCTGCTGTTCTGCTACTCACTTTGTTTCTGTAAGTACTGCCACTCTTCACCTCCTTGTTCAAGACAAAACCTGAGAGTCATGTTTGATTTCTCTCTTTTTCTTTGACTTCTATTCCGAACTACAGCAAATCTCTACCTTCAAAAATAATACAACCATTTTTAGACCTCCATCTCCAACTCCTTAGCTTTTCTGTGCCTCATCTGTCCTAATGAAGCTGCATCAGAACTGGTCTCCTTGCCTCTGTGCTGGCCTCCTTCATAAGACTGACAGAGTAATCTGCTAAAAATACAAATCAGGTGAAAACAGTAGTACCGCTCTTCAGAACCTCAGCATCACAATTAGAAGAAAATAAAAACTTTCTGTTATGGTGTGTTAGTTGCCTATTTGCTGCATCATAAATTATCTCAAGCAATAATAACCTAAAATGACAAACATTTATTATCTGACAGCTTCTGGCTCAGGGTCTCAGAAGAAGTTGTAATCAATTGTAAAGTTTATTGGGAACAGAGCAACTACTTCCTAGTTGGCTCCCTCCCATTGCTATTGGCAAAAGGCTTCAGTTGCTCACCACAAGAACCTATGCATGGTGCTGGTGGAGAATCCTCAGGATGTGACATTTGACTTCCCTTGGACATGTTGACACATATTCATGCCTCCATGTCTTTCAGGCTTTTTTAATCAAATATGATAAATCCTTTCTAACCACATACCCTCAGTCCTTCATGCATTTATCCTCATGATTATTTTAGGTCTGAGTTCCAATTTTACCTCCTCAAAGACTACTTTCTTAACCATACCTAAAAATCACATCATTCTCATGGTTTTCTATGCCATTGCCCTGTTCTGTTTTTCTTCAAAGCGTTTATCCCCATTTGTGGCAGTGTAGCCGGACTTGGAACACCTTATGCTAGGTGATGTAAGCTGCTCACCTAAGGACAAATACTATATGATTCCACTTACATGTGGTGTCAAAAATAAGCATGCTTATAGAAGCACAAAATAGAATTATGGTGTGTAGGAGCTGTCAGGAGGGGGGAAATTAATTCGTGTTGCCCAGTGCCTATAAAAATTTGTTATATAATAAGAGCAAGTTCTGTGGCTCTGTTGCACAGTGTAGTACTGTAATTAACAATATATATGATGCATTTTAAGATACCCTAATGGAGTAGGTGTTTACCATAGCAAGACATGGATGTCACACAGTGGAATGCTTGGATTTGATACCTAACTCTGGCTCCTGAATCAAGCATCTTACCAATGGAGACCCTGTTATGCAGCAGGTGATAGCTCAAGTAATTCAGGTCCTCCCACCAATGCTGGAAGATCATCCCAACTCAGCCCCGTGTTTTGTAGGCATTTTAGGAGTGAACCAGCCAATAGGTGCACTCTGACTGTTAGTCTGTCTCTGTCTTTCTGCTTCTCAAATAATAAATAAATAAATATGGTGGGAGAATATATCTCATTGTGTTTTTACTACAAAAAACAAACTGCTCTCTTTCTACTTACTGCCCCTTTCTTTCTCCTTTCTCTTTCACACACAAAGACACATGGCGAATTTTTATTTAGTTTTTTAAAGCTTTATTTATTTATTTTTAATAGAGTTACAGAGAGAGAAGTGGAGGCGAAAGGAGAGATCTTCCACTTGTTGGTTTATTCCCAGATGGCTGCAATTGTCAGGGCTGGACCAGGCTTCAGCTAGGAACCAGGAGCTTCATTTGAGTCTCCAATGTGGGTGTCAGGGCCCAAACACTTTAGCCATATTCGACTGCTTTACCCAGGCTATTTACAGAGAGCTGGATCCGAAGTGGAGCAGGCAGGACTCGAACTTGTGCTCATATGTGATGCAAGATGCTGGCTTAACTCACTATCCCACAATGCTGTCTTCTACATGAAAGTTTTTAGTGGCTATGGATATATTTATTACCTTAATTGTGGTAAAAGTTTCATAGGTGCCTTCATATGTTAAAAGCCATTGAGATGTAACATTAAATTTGTGCAATAAATCTCTCAATAATTTTTTTTAAATTTATTTGATAAGTAGACTTATAGACAGAGAGAGACAGAGAGAAAGGTCTTCCTTCTGTTGGTTCACTCCCCCAATCACCATGGCCGGTGCTGCACCAATCCAAAGCCAGGAGCCAGGAGCTTCTTCCTGGCCTCTCATGTGAGTACAGGGGCTCAAGCACTTGAGCCATGCTCCACTGCCCTCCAGGGCCACAGCAGAGTGCTGGATTGGAAGAGGAGCAACCGGGACTAGAACCTGGAGCCCATATGGGATGCCCGCGCTGCAGGCAGAGGATTAACCAAGTGAGCCATGGCACCAGCCCCTCAATACATTTTTTAAAACTATCCCTTTTTAATCATAATTTACTTATTAACTTATTTTCTACCTTAATGAGACTACAGGATTCAAGAGGGCAGAACTTTTGTCTGTCTGTTTCACCTTAATGTTTCTAGTTCCTGTTACATTGCCTGGCATGTGATTGGCTCTAATAAATATTGAATGAAAAAGTGAATGTTTGAAAGATGGCATTAATAGATGGGAAGATGAATGATTGATGGATAAGAACTTGAACTTTGTAATTCAAACTCCTGCTTTATTACTTTGCATATGCTACAATCACAGGGGATTAATCTGCAGAATTCCCTATTGTGTGGTGTAGATATTAATTGTGTATATCTCGTTTGATAGATATGAATGATATAAAGCATACAAATTACTTAGACAAATCCTTACAAAGTCAGGAAACTCAGGATGAGTCACCACAAAGGTATCTTGAGTGTATGAAGTTTTGTTTTCAGAATGATGCACTTTGAAACTATAACCTCTAGGTAGTATATATATGTATAATCTGTAATATTTTCTGATATGATATTATAATTACTCGTAAAACAAATATGTGTTATGCTTTGCTTTATTGCATGAAACTTTATTTTTAATTTTGTAGGATATGAAAACATTGAATAAATTCAAAGAAAGGAGTCTGTATATGATTCTATGAGGATTAATATCAACAAATTCTTTTTTTAAGAAGCTTTAAAGTTATTAAGCTTAAAACTTGAGAATTTGTTTCCATCACTTACCACATGTGAAGAAATGAATCTTGACTTCAAATCTTTTGTGAAATGTTACTGCTGAGTGTTAGATGACAAAATTATCCAGAAGGTTTCAATGCTTTTTATATTTTTGAGAGGGAAAGGAGGAGGTGAGGAGAAACACTTGATATGCTGTTGTTCATTCCCCACATACCTGTAATGGCCTGAGCTACACCAACACCAAAATCAAGAGCTGGGAAATCAATCCAGGTCTCCCACATGAGTTGTAGCAGCCCAATTACTGGAGTTATCACTGCAGCTTCCCAAAGTCTGCATCAGAAGGAACCTGGAATTAAGAGCCAGAGATGGGTATTGAACCTATGCAGTCCAGTATGGAACATGGGTGTCTGTAACCAGTAGCCCAGACTCCTGCTCCTCAGTATTCTTTTTTGATGATCATTTCAGCAGATTTATCTCAGATCCTAGTTTTACCATCATTGTAACCTCCTTTTGCTCATTCTTCATTTTAGTTGCTACTTAAATGAATATGTATGATATCCTTAACATATGCTTACGGATACTGGTCTGGACAAAGACATTGAAACATGTTATTGGTGTGCCACCAATAATTATCAGTGTATCTAACGACAAGGTGTACACATGTGGAATACAGTAACATTGGCTATAGTGATCTTCCGTTTTAATTATGCAAATTTGTTTTGGATTGAATAAGCGTATTATAGCTTGTTTTCTTTCCCTCTATCTCCTCCCCCTCATATCTCTTCCATATTTCTTCCCCAACCCTAAAATAAATAAATAAATATAAGTTTAAATATAAGGCTATATTGAGGACTGCTCAAATTTTTAAATCTTTAGAATTTCCCTTCATGTATTTATAATATATTTATATTAGATTTTGAACTATGTTTTCTGAAAAGTAGGATAATTGTTACTGACCCCACAGAATTGTGGTGCCAAAAATGAAAAGTATATGCTAAAGTATATGCTAAAGTACCAGTAATGTTTCTTCTTGAGACTGAAATTCAAAAATTAATTTCTTTCAACAATATCAGTGAAATAAAATTTGTGCTAAATCATTTATGTTTATTTTACTAATGGTAGGCTTTCTTTTCATGACAAATAGTGATAGTATGAGAATATTTCAAAAATTTATGGAATTGAGTTAAACGATAAATTTATTTTTATGGAAACAGGCTTGAAATCCATGCATTTTTAAAATAATATGCATTTCCATAAACTTTTTGAAGTACCCTCATGTATTTGCCTCTTTGTTCTAGATTTGGATTATGAAATGATAGAATTTGACTGTAATAATAGTGTAGTGATCTCAGAAATTTCATGTGGGGGATTTCAAAAGAGGGAGAAAATTTTCGCTATACTTTTCCATCCAAATAACAATAATCATTATAGCTTTGGTTCTATATTCAACTACAAAAATCAGAAAACATTTTTACCTAGAAATGAAATAGTATAACTTGGTGGTGGAATAAGGACATAATGTTTACTTGCTTATATTCTGTAAATATAACTTGTTTCTGTTCCTTTCATAATAAGGAAGGCTAATCACCAAGCAGTTTAACATTTGTATTATAAGGTCCCTTCTGAAGATGTCCATAAATTTATTACAGCACTTAACAGCCTCTTACTTTTTAGCTTTAGATGAAAATAAATTCCAAAACACTAAATACTGACATCACTCCCTCTTTTATTTATTTATTTATTTATTTATTTAACAGATAGAGTTAGTCAGTGAAAGAGAGAAACAGAGAGAAAGGTCTTCCTTCCGTTGGTTCATCCCCCAAATGGCCACTATGGCCAGAGCTACGCTGTTCCTAAGCCAGGAGCCAGGTGCTTCCTCCTGGTCTCCCATGTGGGTGCAGGGACCCAAGCAGTTGGTTCATCCTCCACTGCCCTCCTGGGCCACAGAAAAGAGCTGGACTGGAAGAGGAGCAACTGGGACTAGAACCTGGCACCCACAGGCCTCAGGTGGAAGACCAACCAAGTGAGCCATGGCACTGGCCCCCCTGTTGTTATATTCAAAGATTATTTATATTGTAATGATAAAAGTTTGTTTTCCATTCAAATTTCATACTCATTTTAGTATATTCTGAAATTATAGTTTGCATATAAATGTTCTTTTATGTTGTGTTAAAAGTATTTTCAGTCTTTATTCATTGTTCATTGTTCATTATTCATTTTCTACAATTTCTCTGTGCTAGAACTTCTACTTTGTATGTATTTTGTATATCCTTTCTTTGAACTTTAAAAAGATAAGTACCTAGAAAAGCATATATTTCATCTTCCATAAGGATATTGGACATAGACAGTTCCACACAATTGGTTCTGTTAAGAAGATAAGCAATATTATTTAGTATATAGTTCTGTACTGCTTAATTATATGATTCCATGATTGAACCCAGAGAAGATAGGAGTATGCAATCAGGGTAAAAAATGCTAACCAAAAAATGACTAAAATAAATCAAATTAAACACATAAGCAATGTTTTAGTGTGAAATGAAAAAATGTGATCTGGAGAATAATCCAAACAACCAATCTCTCTCTCTCTCTCTCTCTCTCTCTCTCTCTCTCTGTTAACCAACTTTCAATGCAAGTAGCTAATCATGACTCCTATGTTTAATTATTGGTAATTCTGCCATGTATATTTTATATGTGTGATATATAATAAACATATCAATCATCTCCAAAAGTTTTCTTTTACCATGTTGATTGGAAAATTGATAGAAGCACAACATAAAATCTGTTTTATCAAAATTTTAAGTATACAGTAAAATGTTATTAGACTGCTTCAAAATGTTCACAGAAAATAGAATTAAACCCATGCATAATCTTTTCATAAAATGAATTTTTCATAAACTTTTTGAAGACGTCTTATATACATGGGTTTCAAAATTTTTGCAGCTAAATAAATATTTTTTTAATTCCATTTCCCCTGACTTTTCCCCCAACATTTTGAATTCTCTCACACAGGCAGTATATGGTAGACTTCTTCATTTTGCATAATTGAAAATGTGTACACTTTGACCAGTATTACCCATTCCCTACTGTTCCCAGACCCTGCCAACTGTCATTCTAGCATCTACTTTTATTAGTTTGATTGTTTTCTGTTCTTCAGATAACTGTCTCTTTAGTCCATCCAAGCTGGTAAAACAAAATACTATAGATTGGTTGGCTTATAACAACAGAAATTTATTTTTCACATTTCTGGTCACTGCAAATTCCAAAATCAAGGAACCCATAGATTTTTTTTTTTTTCTGGTGAGAACCTATTTCCTAGCTCATTAGCACATTCTCAACATGTCTTTACAAGGGACATGTAAAGGGACAAACCAGTTCCTTGGGGCCTCATTCATCAGCTCACTAATACCAATTGGAGAGGTTTTTCTGTGATGACTTAATCACCTCCCCAAATCCCTGCTTCTTAAGACTGTATCCTTCAGGCTTAGGATTTCAGCATATGAATTTTTGGAGGATGCACTCTCTAAGAACAAGCAAGTAGAATCATCTATGTCTGGTTAATTTCATTAGTGTAACGTCCTCCAAGTTCAGCCATAATATAGCAAATAGCAATATTTCGTTTCTTTAAGAGTAACATTCCATTGTATGAGTGCACTACATTTTCTTTATCTGTTTATCTGCCAATGGACATTTGGGCTGCTCCCATGTCTCCGCTGTTGTAAATAGTGCTGCAGCATATGTGGAAGTGCAAATGTATCATTGAGATTCTGATTTGAATTTTATTGGATATGTACTCAGAAGAGGGCCAGCTGGTATCGTGGGCCCTTCGGACTAATGTAACAAAATTCCATTAACAAGATAACCTATAAACCACAGATTTATTTCTGACAGTTCTAGAAAAAGTTCCAGTTTGTGGTGCTGGCAGATTCAGTGTCTTATGAGAGTCTGCTTTGTTTCAGGGATGATGCTTTTTAGCTGTGTTCTCACCAAGTCAGGCATCTTTTATGAGAACATTTATTCCATTCGTGAAATGTCCACTGTTACTCCCAAAGGCCCAAAATCTTAATAATATCCACATGAAGTCTAGTGTTTCAACATGTGGATTTTTGAGACCATAGCAATTTGATCATGTGTGGTTCTGTTTCTAATTTTTTGAGTAATTACCATGCAGCTTTCCATTGCAGCTGTACCAGTTTACATTCGCAACAATAATGTGCAAGGGTTCCCTTTTCTCTATATCCTTGTCAATTTTTTTTTCTGTTTTAAAAAATAATAGCCATCCTAACATGTGCAAAGTGATATTTGGGAATTTGATTTGCATTTTACTGATGATTAGTGATATTAATCATCTTTTCATATATCTTATCCACTGAGTGTCTTTGGGGAATAATCTCTTCAAATCATATGTCAATTTTTAATTTGCTTTTTGATTTGTTAACCACATGTCTATTTTTTGCGCTGCTGTCAAATACTTTTGATTACTACTGCTTGTAATATGTCTTAAAATCTTATATTGTGATACCTCTGTTTTTGTTTTTGTTGTTTAAGATTACTTTACTTAGGATTTATTATGATTCCATATGAATATTAGGGTTATTGTTTCTTGATCTGAGAAGAATGTCCTTGGTGTTTTGATAGTGCTTGCATTCAATCTATAAATTGATTTTTGTAGTATCTATATTTTCATGATATTAATTATTCCAATCCATGAACATAAAAGATGTTTCCATTTTTTGTGCCTTTTCTTTCTTTAATGTTTTATAATTTTCACTGTAGAAATCTTTCAGGTCCTTGACTTAATTTACACCAAGGGAGCCGGCGCTATGGCTCACTTGGCTAATCCTCCGACTGCAACGCCAGCATCCAATATGGGTGCCAGGTTCTAGTCCCAATTGATCCTCTTCCAGTCCAGCTCTCTGCTGTGGCCCAGGAGGGCAGTGGAGGATGGCCCAAGTGCTTGGGCCCCTGCACCCCTATAGGAGACCAGGAAGAAGCACCTTGCTTCTGGCGGCCATTTGGGGGGTGAACCAAGGGAAGGAAGACCTTTCTCTCTGTCTCTCTCCCTCACTGTCTATAACTCTACCTGTCAAATAAAAAAAATTTCCACCAAGATATTTGAATTTTTTTATAATTTTCTGAATGGGATTGATCTCACAAGTTCTTTCTCAGCCATGGCATTATTTGTGTATAGACATGCTACTGATTTTTGGATATTGATTTTATGTTCTGCAACTTTGCCAAACTCTCTTTTGCATTGCAGTAGTCTCTTGGTGGAGTCTTGTGGTTCCTCTGTGTGTAGGATCACACCATGTTCAAATAGAGATAATTTGATTTCCTCTTTTCTGATTTGTATCCTTTGATTTCTTTTTCTTGTCTAGTGGCTCTGGCCAAAACTTACCAAAGTATATTGAATGGTAGTAGTGAGAAAGGACATCCTTGTCTGGTTCTGGATCTTAGAGAAATGTTTCCAGCATATACCCATTCAATATGATATTGGCTGTGGGTTTGTCACATGTTACATTGATTGTCTTATGATTATGTTCCTTCTATACTCACTTTGTTTAAGGTTTTTTTTTTTTATCATGAAGGAATGTTATATTTTATCAGATGCTTTCTTTGCATCTATTAAGATTATCAGTTTTTTATCCTTCTGTTTGTTAATATGATGTTTCAGATTTACTGATTTGCATATGATGAACCATCCCTGTATCCTAGGGATAAATCCCACTTGTTCTGGGTGGTTGATCTTTTTGAGTTTTTATTGATTCAATTAGCTAGTTTTTTTGTTGAAGACTTTTGCATCTGTGTTTATTGGAATATTGACCTATAGTTGTTTTTGTTTTTTTGTTTTTTTTTTTCCATTGCTGTATATTTTTTCTGGTTTTGAAGTTAAGGTGATGCTGTCCTCATAGAAGGAGTTTTGGGGGATTTTCTCCCTTTTAGTTGTTTTGAATAGTTTAAGAAGAGTTCAGATTACTTCATCTTTAAAAGATTAGTAGAATTCAATAGTAAAGTCATCCAGTTCTAGGCTTTTCTTTATTGAAAGTATCTTTGTTACTCATTCAGTCTTTGTCTTGGTTATTGGTTTATTTGGATTATATTTGTTTTCTTGCCTCAATTTGGTAAGCTGTATGTGTCCAGAAATCTATTTCTTCTAGATTTTTCCAGTTTTTTGGCATATGGGTGTTTGTAGTAATTTCTGATGATTCCTTTCATTTCTCTGGTATCAATGAAAACATCTCCTTTTTCATCTCTGATTTTATGTTTCATTTTTGTTAGTTGGGCCTATGGTTTATCATTTTTAATTATTTAAAAAAACACTCTTCTTTGCCCTGTACTTTTTAAAATTTTGTTTATTCTCTAATTTTTATTATTTTTCTGGGTCCTTGAAGCATTTTTAAATCATTTATTTGACTTTCTAATTTCATGATGTAGCCATTGATTGCTAAAACTTTCCTCTTAACATTGATTTTGGAGTAATCTAGTAGTTTTGACATGTTTTTTGTCATCTTCATTGATTTTTATGAGCTATTTGATTTCTCTTCTGATTTTTCTATGGCACACTATTTATTAAGGAGCATTTTCTTCAGTCTCCATCTGTTTGCACATTATCTAGACTTTTTTTCTGTTGTTAAATTCCATCTCTACTCCATTGTTTTAAGAAAAGATAAATGGTACAATTAATTTATTTTTAAATTTGTTGACTTGTTTTGGCATTAGGTCTACCCTATAGAATGTCTCATGCACATGTGAAAAGTGTGTGTTCTGCAACTGTGGGATGAAATTAAATATTACAATATGAAAGTTCTTTTAAATTGGTTTTCTCTGGCTTTAAAATGAGGCGAGTTTTTCATCGACCGTTTTGTGGACTGTGCAGTTGACAAATGCAATTATGCAATTATAGAATTATTAGTTATGTAAAGATGTCAGTGAAGAGAAGATAATTCAGTGCAATATCCAAAAGAAAAGGACAGCTAAAATTTAAAAAAAAAAATTGTATAAATTAACAGAACAACAGATATGCTATTTCATTTAGCTCCATTTTTATGGGAGTATTATTAAGTTAATAATCATCTACTGATCAATTTGCAAACATCTACAAAGGCCTCAGTTAGTAGTTTTTGGTGAGCACATGGTATCAGACATATTCCATCTTTTTTAGGATGGAGTGACAAGGGCAAAGCCATACATACCAATAAGAGTGGAGTCATCTCTACTGTGTCCCACTCTAATTATCTTAGCCATTTTGTGGTTCTGTGAGCCCAAAGGGCAATGATTAGAAGTTCATTATCAGTATCAGATGATGTGAAGAGTATTATTTATTGTCAGTTGTCTGAGTTCTGGATATAACAAGTATTTAAAGGATTGAAAAGCCTGAATAAAGAATTGTATGGTTTAAAAGGGCAGTCAACTAATGTGACTTAATACTCTGTAATGGGAGAATGTGAATCTATTTTGTTTATTTATTGTTTCAGTTTTTTGAGAGGATGGTTAAGTGATTTTCTGTTACATGGATATAAAACATTTTGTTCATTCATGCAAAAATGGATTGAATTGTTTGAACATGGGACGTTTTTCAAATTTTACTCTCATTAGCATTTGCAAATCTTCTTTAAGATTTTATTTATTTATTTGAGAGGTAAAGTTACAGTGAGAGTGAGTCAGAGAGGAAGGTCTTCCTTCTGGTGCTTCACTTCTCAGATGGCTGCAATGGCCAGAGCTGTGCGATCTGAAGCCAGGAGCCAGGTGCTTCTTCCTGGTCTCCTATGCAGTTGCAGGGGCCCAAGTACTTGGGCTGTTTTCTACTGCTTTCCCACGCCACAGCAGAGAGCTAGATTGGAAGAGGAGCAGCCGGGACTCGAACCCTAGAAGCAGCATCCACTAGGGATGCCGGACCTGCAGGCGGAGGATTAACCTACTGCGCCATGGCGCTGGCCCCCGCCATATGAGTCTTAGTAATGGACATATATCTTTGTTTCTCTTTGGAAAACATCTAGAAATTAAATTGTTGATAAAATATAATTTATCTTCTGTTTGTTAGCCATTTGTTTAAGTCTACATGCATTCAAATATTTGGCTGATTTTTAAATTTATTTTAGATGTCTCATTTTTGAGTTTACATTCTTTTTATACTCTTGATACAGGTTCTTTATCAGATGTATGACTTAGGAATATTTTCTTCCATTCTGTTTCTTGCCCTTCATTTTTTAATGATATATTTGTCACACACACTAAAAATATGCACATAAAGAATACTGAATATATTAATATAGCTGAAAATGTCAGATCATATATGAGAAAATATGAGATACATGAAATAGAATTCATCTAGTGTACTTTTATACATTTTGAAAAAAAATTTTTAAAATGTATTTACGGGGTATCATGTGATGTCTTTATCTTCTGAATTTTTAAATTAAAACTGTATATATGGGATACTTGAAATTTGTTCCCTTATATAAACTTTAAGAATTAAAATATGTCATTATAAAAACTAAAAATAAGGAGGAGGGGAGAGGAAAAGAGAGGGTGGGTACCGTGGGAAGTATCATTGCACTCTTAAAGTTGGATATATGAAAGTGATTATCTGATGTCATCAACTAGATACAAATTATGCACACTTATTATTCAACAGTTCAGTTTAAGATACTTGTTTTTAGGTAAGTTATGGTATATTACTGATAAAATGGTTATCAATGACTTTGTATAACCTCCAGGGTAGCTTTCATTCCAGTATTGTCTGGATAAGTAATTTAATATTGCATGGGAAAAGGTGGTTTTAAATTTCATACAGACCAAATATATAGTACATGAAACAGTTGCCACCTGGAATGTTTTAGGGAAATTTTTATAACCTATGTGAACCCAGGCTCCAATTATAAACTAATGTCAAAGAGGGAGAAATGTTAATTATCCTGATTTGATCAGTAAACATTTTATACATGTATCAAAATGTCACCCAGTAGCTCATTTAATAAAATATTTAAAATCAACAGGGGCAGCATAGTGACATAGCATGTTCAGTTGCCACCTGTAGTGCAAGTATCTTGTGTGGGTGCAGGTTCCAGTCCTCGTTGCTCCATTTCCAATCCAGCTTCTTACTTAGGAACCTCGAAAGCAGCAGAAGATGGCCCAAGTGCTTGGGTCCCTGCACCCAAATTGGAGACCTTGAAGAAATTCCTGGCTTCAGTCTGGCCCAACCCCAGGCTGTGTAACCATTTGGGGAGTGAACCAGCCCATAAAAGATTCCTCACCCTACCCACCACCATCCTTGCCTGGTTTCTTTAACTCTGCCTTTCAAATAAAAAATATTTTTAAAAAAATGAGACAATATAGAACAAAAATATTATATAATAATATTATTCTTACCTTTAAACTAATAAATTTAATTTTAATTAATAAATCAATTAATAAATGAATTTACTAATACAATTGTATTCTTACCTTTATAATTATTTACCTCTAAAATATAATTACATTTAAAATTGTTACAAAATACAATGTAAGTTAATATGTTAAAAATGTCCTTACTTAATAACTATCATCATCTTTTCTCTACTACAAGATAACTGAAACAGAATGTTTCTGTTCATCACTAGAAAAACTAAAAAATTGTCACATCTGTATCTTCATTTAGTTAGTTTTCAACATAAAATTGGTGAAAAAAAGAAGAAATATGTATATGTAATAACTATGGTTATAATAATTATTCAGTGAACAAATAAAAATGCTAAAATATTTTCCAATTATTTTCTAAAAATGTATTTTATGTAGTAGATTCGATGAACTGACTATTTGCATCTGTCTGTTCTTCTCACAAGCTCATTACCTTGTCAGTACCAGTTTTGTTTGCCAGTTAGACAAACCTGTGTTGGTTTCCTTCTTTGTTCTCTGCTATCAGTGGTTCCCATGAAACTTTGTAACGTGTTATCTCTATAAATAAAACATATAATAATAAAACATATAAAACAAATAATGTCTATTGTCTGACAAAATCTTGCATGATCTGTCCTGTGACCATTGGTCAGGCTTCTTCTTAGTGAAGGTTGAAACCGCAGCTCATAGGTTTTCTTCCTTCCTACAATTCAAAGAGCAAGCCAAGTACCCTTCAGACTACACATTTGTATTTCTTAATCTTCTCATGGCTTATGCTTTCTCATCATTCAGGGCTCTGCCTGAGGAAGAAAAAATATATATACATATGAATATATGTGTTCATATATTCATATATAAATGATCTGGAATAATTTAGAGTGAAAATAAAACATATAACCTTAAAATATATTTTGTTGTTGCTCTGAGGAAAATTATGCTTTTTTAGATATTTTAAGTATTCAAAGGGCAGATTCTTTGATATTTTATTCGAAAATGTTAACAGCGAAATGTGTCATTTGTTTCATACAAGACACAGGCACAGCTTTGAGTATTGCTGTTTAGTTTGAATTGACAGAGATCACCTTACATATAGTAGTAACAGCATTCACATAACTGCTAACAAGAATGGTGCTTCAGGCATTTTACCGAGATTCTGCAGAACCATAGCTGAGAAGTAATATGAGTAATCAGTGTGGTTTAATTTATGGTGAATTCTGTTCTCATTTTACTTTTTTCTTGTGTGCTTTTCAGAAATTGAAAAATTTCAAGGATCTGATGGAAAAAAGGATGATGAAGAAAAGAAATATCTTGATGTCATCAGCAACAAAAACATAAAGCTGTCAGAAAGAGTGTTGATTCCTGTCAAACAGTATCCAAAGGTATTGTGGTATATATATTAAAATTATAGAAAATGGCAAAAATAAGATCATTTATTCATTGCCTTTTATAAAGTTAATGTTAAAGCTTCATTATAGAAGTCTTTGTATACACAAATTACTGGTATATAGAAAGGAAAATACAATGTACCATGGTGGGGTGATTTTGATCCTACAAGTACATTATAGATTTCTTTGAATACAAGAATTATAATTAGATATTATTAATTTGTTTAACACATATATGAGGCACCAATTTGTTCAAACATACAATCTTACAAAATTGATTATGTTTGAGTTAATGTTATTAACGTATATGCTTATTATAAAGTGGAGTGGAATTAAGAATATTAAATATATAGCATTAGTCAATCAGCAGGAAATTGTTAAATCCAGGAGAGCAACATAGTCTTTTATTAGAGTCTTGGATTGTGATCTCTAGCCTCTCCATGTAAGTTTCACTTACAAAAATAATTATGGGATTGCTATTGGTATAATGTACCTCTTTAATTATTTTTAAATGGTAAGTCATTGATTATAAAATATGGCATTCAGTATCATGATTTCATCAATTAAATTAAAATTTTCATTTCCCTTTTTTTGAATAAATAAAAGGATACTGGAAACTCAAAGGTTTAACCTAATAATTTACTTTTTGAAGAATGAATCTGAAGCAAAGGCTATTTAATTATCTTAATAATAAAGATATGCAGAAGTACATGCTGCAGTTTATCTTCTAACATGATAGACTTTAAAATATATAAGTAATAGAGCATTTTGCTTACAATTAATGTAAACAAGGATAAAAGTGTTATAAGCCAGCAAATATTTAAACATTGAAGATAAGATTTTCGGGGTACAGAATTTTTTTTATTTCATTTCTTATGCTAGATTTCCTATATTGCTAGAAAGATACACTTGGTAGGTATACATTTTTAAGGTAAAATTTACTACATTTATTTTATAATCATGTACTTAGGAATATTAAATTGGAATTCATACAAATGTACTTGAAATTTTTCTGTAGTTATGAAACACGATAGAAATATGTTGGGCATTATAATTAAAATGTATACTTTTCAGGAAAGTTGATAAATTAACCAATTACAATCCTGAGTAGAAAGTTTTTTTCTAAATCAAATATTTTAAAAGAATCTGACTATTTGCTATTTCTGAGAATATAACTTTTGTCTCCTCTGGATATGAGAAAGCCAAAGATACGTTCAATGTCTGTTTCTAATTTAATGTATCTCTATAGTCTCTGATTAAAGTAAGTTTACAAGGTATGGAGGCATTTAAAAACCTAATGGCTCTTCAAGTTCCAGTATGAATGGTATTATTCTGAGTTTTATAAGAGCCTTTATTTGATTCATAATGATGAGTATTCAAACAAGATTATTCCACTTTCTGAATTTTTTGTATGAAGTTTAATTTCACGATTTATATCAACAATATTCAAACAACAAAGCTGTCTACTCTTATTGAAGTAAAGAATGGATCTCTAGTAAGTTATACCTCTTAACTTTGTTAGAATCATGCCGTACTTAATCTGGGGATAATCATGGAAATCAGAATTTGCAAAACTTTATTTTACAGATGAAGCAACTGGAAGACTATGACTTGGTAAAGTTCATGTCTTTGTTACAGATGTAGATCTATAATGCAATTGATGTCATTTTAGATAGTGTATTTTTTTGTGAATCATTACATTGTTCATTTAAGTGACCATGCTCAAATATTTGTATTTTTTCATATAAAATGTGGAAGAATGTGAAATGATATCTCCTAATGATTAATAGTTTTATGGAGTACTCTCAAATAACATTCTTTCTTGAGGAAATTAACATTTATTTAGTTGATTAGTAGCCTGCCAAATCCATTGAATATATATTATTATTTATTTTATTTTATTTTATTTATTTTTAGTTTCCTTTAGTTTCTTAAAAAGATTTATTTATTTATTTATTTGAAAGGTTGAGTTACAGAAAGAGAGGAGGAGAGAGAGAGTCTAGCCACTGACTTCTAAGATAACCACAACAGCCCAGGTTGGGCCAGGCCAAAACTGGGAGCTTCATCTGGGTCTCCCATGTGTATGGCAGGGGCCCAAACACTTGGACCATTATCTGCGGCTTTGTCCAGGCCATAAGAATGGAAGTGGAGCAGCTCTAGAACCTGTATAGGAGGCTGGTGTTGCAGGTGGCAGCTTTACCTGCTGCACCCCAATGCTGGCTGCAATTAAAAAAAATTGAATAGATTCAATATACTTCATAGATACAATTCTTTTTTTTGTTTGTTTGTTTTTGACAGGCAGAGTTAGACAGTGAGAGAGAGAGACAGAGAAAAAGGTCTTCCTTCCGTTGGTTCACCCCCCAAATGGCTGCTACGGCCAGCGCCATATCATTAAAAAGATGCTAACATACTTTTAAAAAAATATGTATTTATTTACATATTTATTTAATTGTTTATTTGAAATTCAGTATTAGAGAGAGTGAGAAGAGAGACAGAGAGAAACCTTCCATCCATTATTTTGCTTCCCAAATGGCAACAATGGCTAGGATGGTGAGATCAGAACAATGCCAGGAGCCAGGAGCTTCTTCTAGGTCTCCCATGTGGGTGCTGGGGCCCAAATACTTGAGACATCCTCCACTGATTTTTGAAACACATTATCAGGGAGCTGGATTGGAAGTAAAGCAGATAGGACTCGGACCAGTGCCCATATGGGATGCTGACACTGTGGGTGGTGGTTTAACCCAGTATACCACAATGCTGGCACCCTACCATAACATTCTTAACCATTGGTATGACAAAGGTATAAAACAAAGATTGACAAAACTATATTTGCTGCAATATTGATGAACTGGCATTTCTTTCTTTCTTCTTTCTTTTTGTTATTTTGTTTTTTGCTTCTTTTACTTTTTTAATTTTGGCTCCCACATAGAAAGAAGCACATGAATTATTTGTCATTCTGTATCTGGCTTATCTCACCCAATATTATGTCCTCCATTTTGTTGCAGTAGGTAGAATTTCATTCTCTTTTATAGCTGCAAAATATTCCATTACACACACACACACACAGGCACATCATGTCTTCTTTATCCATTCATCTGATGTGGATACCCTGGCTGATTTATTTTGACTGGTGAATATTGTTGCTGTAGACATGGTGGTATAGGTATTTCATCGAAACAAAGCATTCATGTCTTTTGTGTGAATACCTAGAAGTGGGATTTCTGGATCATATGACAAGTCTGTTTCTAGTTTTCTAATAAATCTTCATACTGTTTTCTACAGTGGCCGAAGTAATTTCCATTCTCATCAACAGTGTATAAGCGTTCCCCTTTCTCCATGTCTTCACCTCATCTGTTACTCTCTGTCTTTTGGATTTTATCCATTCTGACAGGGGTGAGGTAATATCTTATTGTGGTTTTGATTTGCATTTCACTGGTGGCTAGTGATGTTGAGCACTTTTTCATGTTTGCTGGCCATGTATATTTCCTCTTTTGAGAATTGTCTAATGAGGTCCTTTGCCCATTTCTTAACTGGATTGGTTGTTTTCTTGTTTTTTCTTGTTGAGTTTTTTTAATATGCTGAGCTAGTCTAGATATTAGTCCTTTATTGGATAGAGATCCCATAAATAATGTCCATTTCATCTAATTATTCATGAAAGAGAGCTCTAGAGTCCTTTTACAGAAAAATACTGAGAAATAGCAAAATAAATTGTAAAATTTTAGTTTTGTTAGTTTATTTTTATAGTATAACAAAATGGTTAATGTTTTTATCTTTTTATTTTATGTTTTTATTTTATTTTTTAAGATTTTTTTTATTTGAAAGGCAGAGTTAGAGGCAGAGGCAGAGAGAGAGACATCTTCCATCCACTGGTTCACTTCCCAAACAGCATAGAGGCCGGAGCGGGGCTGATCTGAAGCCAAGAGCCAGGAGCTTCTTCCAGGTCTCCCACATGAGTGCCCAGGCCCAAGCACTTGGGCCATCTTCCACTGCTCTCTCAGGCCATAGCAGAGAGCTGGATCAGAAGTGGAGCTGCCAGGACTGGAACCAGTGCCCCTATGGGATGCCAGCACTGCAGGCAGTGGCATTACCTGTTATGTCACAGCGCCAACCCCAATGTTATTATCTTCTATAAGATTTTCAAAACAAACTGTGTTTTGTCAAAAGAAGGGTGATTCTCCCTTGCTGTTTCTTTTTTTATTTTTATTTTTATTTTTTAAGATTTATTTATTTGAAAGGCAGAGTAACAGCACCAGGGAGAGATAGTGAGAGACAAAGATTTCCCATCCACCATCCACTAGTTCACTCCCCAAATGGCTGCATAAGCCAGGGATTGGTCAGGCCCACAGAGGGAACCAAGGACCTGTCATTGTTCACTGTCTTCCCAGATGCATTAGCTAGGAGCTTGATGAAAAGTAGAGCAGCTGGGAGTTGAACTGGCACAGCAATATGGGATGCCAGCGTAGCAGACAGCAGCTTAAACTGCTGTATTACAACGTGAGCTCCAGTGTTGACTGTTTACTTCCATTTATCTTAACGATAACAGTGAGGGGTCCGTGCTCATAGTACAGTGGGTTAAACTACTACCGCAATGCCAGCATCCCATACAAATTCCAGTCCATGACATGGGTGCTCCACTTCCAATCCAGCTCCCCGCTAATGCACCTGGGAAGGCAGCAGCAGATGAGCCAGGTAGTTGGGCTCCTGTCACCAACGTGGGAGACCCAGATGGAGTTGTTGGCTTCTGGTTTCAAAGTGGCCCAGCCCCAACCATTGCAGCCATTTGGGGAATGAAACAGCAGATGGAAGGTTGATCTCTGTCTCTTGCTTTTCAAATAATTTTTTTAAATCAGCGAGGAAGAGTTGACATTATGATTACAGACTTGAGCTGTATTTGATGTGCTTTTGTGAGCTGTAGAATGTGTGGTATGTTGTGATACTGTGAGCTAGCAGAGCCCAATAATATTTATGGATTTAAAGTTTAATCTTGTACAATAAAAAGTGATTTATCCCTCAAGGGGGTACAATGAAGAAAGATCAACTTTCTACAGCGTTCTCTCAGAACCATCTCTCCCCTTGATGCCTGCTGTCTGAACCCATAATTAATGTGATGATGACACAGTCCTTTCAAACAAAGGGCAATAAATAATTCTGGGAATTCTTGGGGAAATGACCTTATCATGACATTACTGCATGACCTTTTTTGGATAGATTTTGTTTCAATTAGTCTCTAACTTCTAGTTAATTTGCTGACTTAGTTGAACACTATAGGGAATTGAAAGAATTTTAAAATGTTAAATTATAGAAACTATAATAATGCTGTTCAAGCACTGTAAGAATGATTTATATAGTGCTAGTGCTTTATGTTTAATGATGTAATCTCGAGAAAAGATGTCATTTTACTCAATTATTTAGTGGTCAATTTTTAAATATTTTATAGCAAGGGTAATAGAGATATATTTAGGTATCATGCTAAATGACTGGATTTAGCATTTTGCCACACAAATAAAAAATAAGTAGCTGTGTGATGATGGGTTTGAATATACACAATATAATTAATTCCTTTAGCCTAGTAATTAAGATGCACACCCCCTTTTTTTCTTAATTTATTTGACAGACAGTGAGAGAGAGAGAGAGAGAGAGAGAGAGAGAGAGAGAGAAGTCTCCCTTCCGTTGGTTCACCCCCCAAATGACTACTTCAGCCAGAACTATGCTGATCCGAAGCCAGGAGCCAGGTGCTTCCTCCTGGTCTCCCATGCGGGTGCAGGGCCCAAGCACTTGGGCCATCCTCCACTGCCTTCCCGGGCCACAGCAGAGAGCTGGACTGTAAGAGGAGCAACCGGGACTAGAATCCGGTGCCCATATGGGATGCTGGTGCCGCAGGCGGAGAATTAACTAATTGAGCCAGGGCACTGGTCCCAATGCACACCTCTTAAATCAGAGTGCTTGAGTTGTATTCCCACCTGTGGTTCCTGACGCCAGTTTACTGCCGATGCAGACCCTGGGAGACAGAGGTGATGACTCAAGTAATGAGGTTTTTCCTCCCAAGTTAGAGACTTGGGTTGCATTCTGGTTCCTCATTCCATCCTGGATCCACCCTAGCCATCCTTTAGGAGTGAGCCAGTGGATGGGGGAATGTTTGCCTATAATCGTTCTCTCTCATTTTTTTTGCCCCAACATCCTCTCTATTGCTCTTTTTCTCCCTCTCAATTTAAAAAAAAATTAAAAAGTATTAGAGAAATATAATTGTATATCTATTTGCAAATGTTTGAGAATTAGAGTAATTATTATATATTCTCAGCAGTTAAACTTTTAAGGTGGCAATAAATATTGTATTCTTTATGAAGTTCATGTGCAAGCCCTGTAGATCCATGCATTATCCTTAACATTAGCTGTTTTCCCCTAAGTCCACATATACTGTATCTAATAGTCCAATACACACTTTTTAAAAAAATTAATACCTCAAACTTCCGTGCATATTATAGTCAGAATCATCTTATTGTTCGTATTAGGCAAGCAGTTGTCCTAGCCCATAGTTTTTGACTGTAACATATAAACTTGGTCTTTGCTTTTGATCTTGATTTTTTTGTTGTGTTGGAACTATATATATTGAATTGAGTTACTGTTTGAAATGTCTTTAGTGAGATTATAACATGCTTTAGCATTGACACTTAGATCTATGACGTATATGGAAAATGAATAAAAACGTAACTTTTGATATAAATTTTATATTAATGAAGACAGTTTCATCCTTGGTGAAATGAGAAAAAATTCATATTTTCTTATGCTACCACTAACATGTGCTTTATAAGTCCTAAGAAACAAATATATGCAAGTGACTAAAACTTTGCTAACTTGTTACAACTAGACTTGTAAATGTCTATCATGAGTTTGGCTCAATTGAGACTGCATTAGAGGACCAGAGATGTGCTGCTTACACTTATAAAAGGGCATCTAACTTATTGCTTGCTACTCTACCTATTTGTTCACCTGAGCAATTCAGCCTTTCAACGCCTTTTAAAAATATCTCTTTGATGTGCTTTCACAATCCTCTGAAATACATCAGACCTTTTCTTCAATTAAATTTGCCCCAAGGCCCACTTTTTATTTCTCAGCTTGAGCTACTGCCAACTTTTCAAAGCAATATAACGCCAAGAGTGTAGATCTGCCCCAAATTTGGCCCCTTTTAAGATCAAACACAGCCATGTTCCCCTGTGCTGCTTTTCAAATCAATTTCTTATGTAGATTAATGCAGAAAATTAAAGTTCCAAAGTATGTTCAAAAACATCTCACTTGCTCTATTTCTCACTCTGCTGAGTCCCAGGGAGAGGACTGGTTGGAGGTAGTCTCATCCACGGTTGCGACCTGCAGTGCTTCCCCGCAGAACTGGGGTTTCTTTTTTTGTAACTTCGAAAGATAAAATAGCCAAATGAAACTACTTGATAGTTGCTGTTCTAACTTTCTACGTAATTGTCAGATCGTTTAAGAATAGTTAATAGAAATCCAAAATCACTGTATGTGGAAGCTATGACCACATTTCAAAGTTGAGTGTCACCTCTCACAATCTTGCAAACACTTCACTTTTTCTAGGCAATGTGATTTTCCAGAACTCACTGTGTGTCTTGAAGTTTATCTTTACAAGGCATATACTACTTGCTGCTCAGCATTCCTTTTTATTTTTCTGAAGGAAGTGGAAGAAGAGGATTTGATGGGCTTTACCGTTTGGTTTTGTTCGTATCAATTCCCGACTTTCTCACCTGTGATTTTAAATTCCAACTGAGAAAGGGATAGGACATTCAGATTCACATTTCCTGTGGAAAAAAAAAAAAAAGATAAATTGCTGTGTTCTGCATTCTCTCCAGTATTTCACGTGAAATAACATGGTATTCTAGAAAAATTTAGATGTTTATTGTGGTATTATGTCTATTGTTTGTCTTTTCTGATGACCTTCTCTCTTAATAACTACCTTTCACATGACTTTAAATATTATTTTTCCATTTTGTAATAATTATTTCAGTGTTTTTGCCTTTATGTCACATGGATCCATGCATTCCTAATTCTGAATTATATGGGCTTCTTCTCTCAACATCCTTCTGGACTTATCATACCCTCACACAATATATACTTGTACTTCCTGAAATAATACCAATCTCTCCTTCATAGTTTTCCCTTTTTTGAAAGAGAGATACACAAAGAGAACATTAACATCTGCTGGTTTATTCCTCAAATGCCCATGGTGACCCGACTTCCAACTGTGGCCAAAGCCAGAAGCCAGGAACTCTATGTTGTTCTCCCCATGGGTGACAGGAACAAAATTATCTGAGCCATGATCACCACTTCTCAGGGTCCACATTGGTAGGAAGCTGAAATTAACTGCTAGGTCTGAGAACTGAACCCAGGCACTCAGGTATGGGACAAAGGTTTCTTAAAATCTAGCCAAATGCCTGCTCCTCTTCTTTGTTTCAGGAACTTTTCTGTTTTAACCAGTTGTTTCTGATCTGCCACACTGTCCCATTTCCCTCCCATCTCTCTATCTTCTGCCCCAGGCTAATATTTTCTACCTGATGTGATATGATTACTTCTTATTTTCAAAATTTAACCTCCACTGGAAAACAGAATTCTGTTTCAAAGGATCATTAAATGCAGATACCATTTGAAATGTACCAGAACTTATGTCTTTCTGTAAAGAACCTGTGAAAGCGAACAACTTTTCATTTCCTGTCCCTACAGTCTTGGCATTCTTTACTTGCTTGTATGTTTATTTATTTGCTTGTTTAACTCAGTAAGCCCTCAGTAAGCTTTTCTAAGACTGTTATAGCACGGATGATCCTTCTGCTATATATTTTATTGTTGCAGTGTGTGTGTGTTTTTATACATGCAGATCTTTAAGACACCAGAGAAGAAAGATCACTATTAAAATCAAGAGTCACTACAGTACCAATTGAGTAGATGCCCATTTTATTATTGAGTTTGAAGGACTTCTTGAACAAGTGGAAGCAAGTGAATTTGATTCAAAATCAAATATATATTCCTTGAGATTATCAGAACAATAAACTTTACAAATAATAAAGGAAATAAAAATTGATCATTTTCCCTAGATACAGGTAGATATGAGGATTTCATTATTTTTATTATTAAGTTAGGACTAGATTTCATGCATATTGTGAGAAATTCACATTTGTGTAGAAAAATTGTTAGTTATTTTTATTTTCATTTTATAGTCAGGTCATTCTGGATGAAATTTATGTAATATTTAAATTTATACAATTTATTAATATTTAAACATATGAATTTCACTAGGAAATAACAAATCTATAAATCTAGAATGATCTCACTTGTGAATATCAATGCAAAAACTTTAAAATATTCTCAAAGGTTGTATACTAGTGTTCTTAGGAGCATTATTCAGTATAGTATATATTCAGTATAGTATATATATATATAATATAGTATATTATTCAGAATATGTGAATGGATAAATACAATTCCATACATACTTATAATACATGTAGTGGAATATTATTCAACCATAATAAGCAACAAATTTGTTGGCACATGCTTCAACATGGATGAAATTTGAACACATGCTAAATAGCCAGACAAAAATTGACAGATGTATGATTCTATTTCTATGAGATACTTATTTATAATAGAAAAGTTCATAGATAGAGGAATTAGAACAGAGATTACAAGTTAGTTTAGGGAGAGCAAAATGAAAGGTCATTGTTTAATGAGTTCAGAGTATCTGTTGAGAAGATGAGAAATTTCTAAAAATGGATAGTGGTGATGTATCCCTGACATTGTGAATTTCCTTAATACACTGAATTATGTTCTTAAAAATAGTTTAAAGTATAGGGAGAGATATAACTATGTTCCTAAATCTGTATCTATGACATACATGAAAATGTATAATACAATTTTAAAAATCCAAAACATGTTTTATACACTATATATTTTAAAAATAAAATCTTGCAGAATATTATCAGATATATTTCAATAGCACATTATAAGCTTAATGAATTGTACCCATATGTGGTTTATTTCAGAGATGGATTATTGCTTTCATAGTTAAAAAGACTTAAACTAAGTTAATTAACTTTTAAATCAATGAAGATACTTGAAAAAATCAGTCTTCCATTCTTCATGAAATAAGTATGAACATATATCATTAAAATAATTAGTTATTTAGCAACATGGTGGAGAAAAATTTATTAAGTATGGAGAATGCTAGTAAGGCATTTAGGGGCAAAAGGAAAAGAAGACAAGCTCCTTAAATATCTTGTGCACAAATGTAAATTCCAACTGGTTCTAAGATTATTGCCAATAAAATAACAATCAAACTAGAATTAGTCATGGACAAATTCATTTCATAATGTTTAATTTGTCTTTATGATAAAATTGATATGCTTTCTATTTCCAATTTCTGAGTAAATATAGTATTTTAATGTTAGAATGAAGAATCTACTATTTAGTATTCAAGTTTATAAGAAACTTCAAAACATCACACTTGCAAACTCATGTTTAGAGAATAAAGTTTTGTGAATATACTTACTTGTATATTAGACACTGAGTAAAATATAGTTAACTACTGTTTTGTTTCCTGAAAATTATTGTGAGGGTTGTAGAGACCAAGATGAAAAAAACCTCTAAGGGGCCCGCACTGCGGCTCAATAGGCTAATCCTCCACCTGCAGCGCAGGCACTCCGGGTTCTAGTCCCGGTTGGGGCACCGCATTCTGTCCCGGTTGCTCTTCTTACAGTCCAGCTCTCTGCTGTGGCCCGGGAGTGCAGTGGAGGATGGCCCAAGTCCTTGGGCCCTGCACCTGCATGGGAGACTGAGAGGAAGTACCTGGCTCCTGGCTTCGGACCGGCGCGATGAGCTGGCTGCAGCAGCCATTGGAGGGTGAACCAATGGTAAAGGAAGACCTTTCTCTGTGTGTGTGTCTCTCTCTCTCTTTTACTGTCCACTCTGCCTGTCAAAAAAACAAAAACAAAAACAAAAACAAAAAACAAAACGAAACAAAAAATCTCTAAGGAACTTTCCTGAAATCGTACAACATACCAGTGATAGAGTTGACATTTGAACACAAGACTGTCTATACCAAAGTCTCTTTGCATTAGACATTATATGTATTCTATTCTTTTATATAAAACACAAAGGTAATCCTGAATACAAACTTCTGAGACTGCAGAAGGTCACAAATGTAGCAACAACTGTATTTCTACTCTGGTGATAAGTGAAGCAGAAATAATCAACCCATTCATTGTAGTGTCTCATAAATGATATTTGAATTATTTCCCTAAATTCACCAGTAATTCATGCAGTATCTGTGATACTCAATAGCCTGTTTATGAATATCTCTAGTGACTAAAAGGAAGTTTGCTATGTTACAAAACAGCTGTATCTAATATTAAATATAAATTGTCTTTTTCATTTTCCTTTTTACTCCTTTGGGAACTAGATAATAAATGCTATGATTCTCAAAAGCAGCTACATAAACAACGAAAGTTAGAAAGTGACCACACATGCCTAGGTAAATACACAGACCTAGAAAATATCTAAGAACAAATTCAGTTTACATTTCACACTGACATTTTGAGCAGAAATAATCTGCAAAAATAAATGAGAAAAAAAACATAACAAAAAGCAAAATCAATAGTAAAGAACAACAAACTCTGGTAAGAGAAACTGATTTCCAAAGTTGGAAGGTTATTTCGTTAAAATATCAAGTTTTCAACAAAAAACAAAAGCATATCAAAAGGTATACCAAAAAAAAAAAAAAAAGAAACAGTAAAATATGACCCATTCAAAGGGAAACAAATAAATCAACAGAAACTGTCCCTGAAAATGATCTGTTGGCAGATCTAGTACACACTTTAAAATAACACTCTTCACATTTTGCAGTGAATTAAAGCATGGAGCAAGTCACTATGATGATCTTTGAACGAAATAGAATTGTCCGTAAATAGACAGGAAACCTAAATGATACCCAAAAGCAATTCTGCAGCTCAAAAGTAGAATAAGTGAAAAGAAAAATTTACCAGAGATTCAAAAGCAGATTTAAGCTGCCAGAGGGAAGAATCAGTGAAATTAAGGATGGGAAATTGTTTTATGATTTATTTTACTTATTAGAAAGGCACAGAGAAAGATGTTTCAAAACTGGTTCACTCCCCAGCAATGGCTGGGCTGGGCAAGGCCAAAAACAAGAGGCAGGAATTTTGTATGGTTCTCCCACATCAGTGGCAGGGGTCCAAGTACTTGGGCCATCTTCCTCTCCATTCCCAAGTACATTAACAGGAAGCTAGATCAGGATTGGAGAAGCCAGGAGGACCTGAACTTGTGCTCCATTATGGGATGTTGGCATCACAGGCTTAACACAGGCTTAACCTGCTGTGCCACAATGCTGGCCCCCAAATGGAAATTTTTAAATCTGAAGGACACAAAGCAAAAGTGATGGAAGGAATGTGAATAAACCGTAAGGGACTTGTAGAACCCAATCAATAAAATAAATATAGACATTGTGGAATTTTCAGAGAAGAGAGAGAACAAGGTACAGAGATAATACTTGAATAAATAATAATTTAAAACTTTCCAAATTTGGTGAAAGGCATGAACATAAATATCCTAGAAACTCAATGAACCCCAAGGAAGATGGACTCAGAGACTTACTCTATACTGACATTATAATTAAAAGAAAAATAATTCTGAAAGCAGTAAGAGAAAAGCAACCTGTCAAATACAAGGGAAACATAATAATATCACCAGGAGATTTCTCATTAATCTATAGAGAATAAAATAAGTTTGTTGATAAAATCAAAGTAATAAAAGAAGCCTCATTCAGTAGTCCTATATCCAGTAAAACACTCCTTCAAAAGTGATGTAGAAATTAAGACATTCGCAGATAAACAAAAACTAAGGGAGTATATTACCATTGACAGTCTCTGCAAAATTACTCAAGGGAGGGGGCCTGCACTGTGGCATAGCAATGGTTTGGGTCCCATCTGTTCTTTTCCATCCAGCCCTTTGCTATGGCCTAGGAAAGCAGTAGAAGATGGTGCAGGTACTTGGACCCCTGCACCCATGCCAAGGACATTTGAGAAGCTCCTGGGTTCAGATTGGCCCAGCTCTGGCTAATTGAAACCATTTGAGGAGTGAGCCAGTGGATGAAAGACTCTCTCTCTCTCTCTATCTCTCTCTCTCTGCCTCTGCCTCTGCCTCTGCCTCTCTGTAACTCTGCCTTTCAAGCAAAGAAATAAATCTTTAAAAAAATACTCAAGGGAGTTCTGCAAGATTAAATGAAAGGACACTAGACAATAACTTTAAGCACATGAAGTAATAGAAATATCAGTAAAGACAAATGAGCAGTTAAAAATGTAGTATATTATAAGAATGGTTTGTAACTTTACTTTCTGTTTCCCACAAGATGTAAGAGACAAATGCATAGGATGGGTAAGGTGGGAAGAATCACTACATTTCTAAAGTTGTATTTATGAAAAGCGTGAAGTTTATATTCCTTAAATTAAAGGTTTCTGGGGAAAAAAAGTCCAAAAGTTACTACTGTTAAAACTTTGTTTTATAACCCCATATATTTGTTTTATGAATATTCAAAGAGCCTGATGCACTGAAAAGAATTGCTACTGCATTATTTGCGAGCACAATGTATAAATATGTAATTTTGTAACATGAACAACTGAAAGAGAAGTAGATGGAGATGTGGAGTAGAGTTTCTCTCTTATTGAAGTGATGCTGATAGAAATTTGAATTAGACCATTATAATTTCAGGTTGTTAAATGTAATGCCCATAGTAAGCAAACATAAAATAGCAGTAATAAATATACAAAAGGAAATTAGAATGGAGTTGAAGTATTTTACCACAAAAAATAAACTAGCAGACAATAATGCAGGGAATGACGTTGAGTAAAATTATAAAACCTATAGAAACCAAGTAGCAAAATAACAGAAGAAAATCCTTCCTTTTCAATTATAGCTTTCAGTGTAAATGTCTTGAATTCTCCAGTCAAAAGAAATTGGGTGAATAGGTGAAAACACACAAGTCACCTATATGCTGTCTGTAAGAGATTCACTTTAGATTAAAATCGAAAGGAAGGGAATCATGTTATGTCTACAGCATGATGAGCCCTGAGAGCTCTATGCTAAGTGTAGTAAGCCACTCATAAAAAAATAAATACTGTGTGATTCCACTGTTATGAGATACTCCAAGTAGGAAAAATCACAGAGATAGAAAGTGGAGTAGATAATAGTTGCCAGAGTCTTGGGAGATTGAAGAATGGAAAGTGACTATTTCATGGGTTCAGAGCTTCATTTTTATAAGATGAAGGGTTATGGGGAAGGACAATAGTGATTTTTCATAATATGAAGAATATATTTAATTCCACCAAATTGCATAATTACAAATGGTTAAGATGACACATTTTTGTTATGTATATTTTACTAAAATGTTAATGAATTGGAAAAAAATAGTACTTGCAACTTTTACCACTATTTCTCTGGCCTAAGTCATTGACTTTCCCTAAATGGATTATGGTAATAGCCTCTTAACTGATCTCTTTGCTTCTACACATGCTCTGTTACACATTGTTTTTAGCTGGGCAGCCATAGTCAGTCTTAAAAACAGCATCCATAGCATATAATTCCTCAGCTCCTCAAAATCTCCAACTATATTCCATTTTACTCAGAGTAAAGGCAAGTACTTGTAGTTGCCTGCAATGGCTTTCATGGTCTGGTTGTCCATTAGTATGCTGACTTCACCCCTAAGTTTTCTTGTTTGTGAATTTTGTAAAGCAACTCTTCTTTTCTAGCTGTCTTAAATTTGCAGAATGCTTGAACTAGTTCCTCCCCGCTCAAGAATATACCCCCCTCCTCATATCTACAAAGCTAACCATTTAACCTTTTGTTCCAATAGCACTCACTCACAAAGATATAGTTTGGATAGTGTATTTAGCATGAGAGCCTTCATCTACACCTACTCCAGTACCTATAATTTCTTTACTCCTGTCTCATTTTCTCCTTTATGTGATATGTATCATCTTTTAACATACTTGCAATGTGCTTATTTGTTATGTTAGGGTCTCCATGCTGGAATGGTAAATGTCTTTCTCAATCAACCATGTGTTTAAATCACATGGAACAATGTTTAGCAAATAGTAGGTGGTAAATAAACATTTGCTGAATGGATATAAAATAATTACATCTCTTCTGTAAGACACACTCACTGGGATAAACATGGTTATCATAGAATAGATCCCAAAGAAGGATCAGGTGTTCAACCTGGTTTCATATTTACAAAATTTCCAGGGAATCCATCACAGATGCAGCCATGCCATCATTGCTACTCTGAAAGAGACCATGTATGGCTGTCTTCATAAGAACCTCAATGCTGTACCAATTTTGTCAGAGAACGCAAAGTCTAAGAGAAAAGCCATACCAGTAACATTTCATTTGACTTTAATGTCAGTCACTTTGCTTAAACAAATTTCTTTCTTTTTTTAAAGATTATTTATTTATTTGAAAGAGTTTCAGGGGTGGGGGATAGAAGGGAGAAAAATAGATATATCAGTCCTCTATCCTTGGTTCTCACCCCAAATGGCCACAGGAGCCCAATCTGTACCAGGCTTAAACCAGGACCAGGAACTCCATCGAGGTCTTCAATATGAGTAGGGAAGAAAAAGGTAAAAAAGGTGTTATTTGGGATATAGAGAGGAACAGAGGTGCACTATCAGGGTAATGCTTATCTTACTCTCGAGTCTTGTGAGTACATCAGTCAATTCACGTGGATGTCTATATCCTGATAATTTTCAGATATGACCTTTTCCCTTCCAAAAATGCCTTTTTCTTTATGGAAATAATACAATAAGATGTAGAGGTTTTGAGATGTTTAATAACACTATGGATTAGCAATGTCTTATAATCAGAAAATAAATAGAATTTTGAACCAGGTAGATCGAAAATGTCAGTCACAGCTGCACTCTCATCCAATTATTATCAGTGGAAAGTTCCATAAACACCATCATTCTTGGTGTTTTTGAGCTTCAATGTGAGCATAATTACGTGCAATGAGATTTCATCAGGAATACCTAAGAATATATGTACATGCTTGGTATGGTGTCAGTACATGATAATAGTTTCAACAAGTGTAACCAATCAATGACTATTAATTTCTTCTGTTTTTAAATTTTTAATGCAATGACACTTTTTTGGAAGCTCACCTTCACTGTGTCAGATCGTAGGTATACAATGTAAAACAGATATTTGAAATTATTTCTCTGAGAGTTCTATAATGTCATTCTTAAATGGCAAGATGATTGAGACAATAATAAAAATAGAAAAATGAAAGGAGATAATGATGATAGTGGTAATGAAAGGTTTTTGGTGACCAGTTAATATGTATCCAACAATTTTTATTTAAATATAAATTTAAAACATTGTTCTTTACCCTAGTTCATTTTTCACATGTTTGTAAATTGAGATTGAGATTTGTGAAATGTCATAGTTTGGAAAATGAATATTCTGCATATGATATTAAACAAAATGGTTAAAAGTTTACATAAACCATTATTATATTCTAAGTATTATATCTTTTACCCAAAGTTATATGCTACTTTATATTAAAATATGAGTACCTACAATGATAGTATATTTTGTTTATTTCCTGTTTCCCTCAGAAGACGCATCTCAGAGGTAGAATTGATGCTGCTGCTCATTGTCCCAGAATCAGGTTAATTTTTAATAACACAGTCTAAATATGAGTAAAATTTCTGTGCTGGTGTTTGTTAAAGATTTCCAGAGCTATTGAACAAATTGTGAAAGTTCATAAAATTCTTTATTGTTACTTGTGCCAGTGGTAACTTCAATGCATTAACATGATGGGTGTGAATATATGAACTTAACTAATTATAGCCATGTTGGCTACACTTTATTTTCTTTTTTTACAGTACAGTATTATATTTAATCTAATGGTAAACTATTCATTCTATCATAAAAGCCTACAAAATTAATTTCTTAGAAGAGCATCTCTCATGGGCAGAGCAATCAAATAACACTTTTATGACAGTAACTATAAATAGAATCTAACAAAATGCTTTGAACGGCCCCTTTCTATGCTGTGTCTGATTGTAATTTAAATACAGTACTAAAGTTGGGTGAAAATGGAATTTACATTTTAAGGTAAAGTTTCATTACGAAAAATATTTCTACAGTAGCCAATATAAACCTCGACTTTCTTCAAATAAAACTTCTGTTGGGGTGGACATATGGTGCAGTAGTTAAGATGCTGCTTGGGATACCAACATCCCATATTGGAGTGCCTGAGGATGAGTCCAGTCTGTGCTCCCTATTCAAGGTTCCTGCTAATGCACACCCTGGGAGGCAGCAGAGAACCTTGCCAGTCACTTAGGAAACCTGGATTGAGTTCCCCGCTCATGGCTTCCGTTTGTTCCAGTCCAGCCCTGAATGTTGCAGGTATTTGGCAAGTGAATTAGCAAATTAGAGCACCCAATACCTCCCTCTCCCCCTCCCCCTTCCCCTCTCCCTTTTAAATAAAATACATAAAAGTTAAAATCTCAGCTTTGGCTGGCACGCTGCTCACTAGGCTAATCCTCCGCCTGTGGCACCGGCACTCCAGGGTCTAGTCCCAGTTGGGGTTCTGTCCCGGTTGCTCCTCTTCCAGTCCAGCTCTCTGCTGTGGCCCAGGAAGGCAGTGGAGAATGGCCCAGGTGCTTGGGCCCTGCACCCGCATGGGAGACCAGGAGGAAGCACCTGGCTCCTGGTTTTGGATTGGTGCAGCGCGCCAGCTATAGCAGCCATTTGAGGGGTGAACCAACAGAAGGAAGACTTTCTCTCTGTCTCTCTCTCTCACTGTCTAACTCTGCCTGTCAAAAAAAAAAAAAATCTCAGCTTTATGAACACTTCCAGCTATTATGATTATCTGCTGTGGTCTAATGTCAAGTCTTGAAATAGTTGTGTTTTTTTGTTTTGTTTTGTTTTGTTTTGTTTTACATTTAGTTTCATGCTACTCATCATGCAAATAATTTTATTACTGACATAGGACCATGTATCATTCCATCCATGGTTTATTTCAGTCCAAGTCTACTCAAGTAAAGGAATGCTTTATTCCCTCTGAAATTGGCTTTTTAAAATAACTTCTTGACTGAGAAATATACATAAAGCAAGATACACAAATAAGTGCATACTTTAGTCAAATAAGAAATTATTTTCACATGTGTATTAATTTTATATTTGTAGTCACAGGTAGTTTGAAATTATTAAAATTTCTTTTACACACAGTGATTCTGTACCAGGGCTATCATTAGAATTGGATTGATGGCATTACTAAAATTCTTTTGAGTACGTATGGAATTGTTTTTCATAATACCCTTGGAAGCATATGAGGAAATGAATTACATTAACACACAAAATTCTGCTGCCAACAATAAGTTGTCCAACTAGACACAGAGATTGCTGCAATCCTACTTCACACATATGAGAAGAAGAATGAACCCATTATGTACTTGGAAATGATGATGGTATTTTTCCCCAACACACACTAGTGAGATAGAGCACTTCAGTCTTCATAAAAATTGAAAGATTGTGCAGAAACACCCTCCTTTTTTACCTCATTTTCATACTTCATGCAAATGACTTACATGAACTTGTGTAATTTTGTAAACTGTGGAAGACAAATATGAAAATAACTTGTAATATATATTTTAAAAACTAATATGTGGAAAATAGTTTTAGATTATATCTGTAGGATTCATGAGTTAAAACAATATCAGCTTAGTAATGAAACTGAATAGAAATGATGCATACCTATTTTGTTATATCCTAGGCAATGTCAGGAGCAGGGCCAGACCTCCTAGTCTTGAGAACTTCTCACAAGGCTGGAGGTGTAAACCCTGTGGATTTCATCTAGGTTCCTTTCATTACTCCAGGTTTTGGTGTGTGTGTGTGTGTGTGTGTGTATATATATATATATATATATATATATATATAGTATATACATCTAATATATATTTGGTATTTTTATGGCATCAGTTATCTTCAGAATTGAAGATTTTGTATGCATGGTTAACCAAAGTCTAAATAAAATAGATACATGTGGTTTAGTGCTTTTAATATGGTGGCTTTTCAGTTAATGTTCTACTCAACACCACTTATGATACTCTTAGGATTTTATCCTTCTTTATCATGTTATTTTTATACTCCTTTGTATATGAGTCCTTTATCTCATTCTTCATGTTTCCTACTACATTATGATGGTTAGGAAGAACAGGAGAATTTTAAGAATTTATCATCTTCTGGCTAGAGAAAATAAACAGAGATTGAGGCCATTTTTGTTAGAATCATGCTTCCATTTATTTATTTATTTAAGATTTATTTGAAAAGCAGAGTGCAGAGAGGGAACAAGAGTCAGGGAGGGAGATAGCTAGATTAGATAGACAGATAGGTAGATAGGCAGATAGATAATCTTCTATCCACTTGTTCACTCCGGAATGGCTGCGAGAGTCATGGCTTTGCCAGGTTGAAGCCTGGGGCCAGAAATTCCATGGAGGTGGCCTGTAAGCACTTGCTCCATCTTCTGCTGCTTTTTCCAAGCACTTTTTCAGGGAGCTTTATCAGAAGCAAAGCAACCAATACTCCACTGTGTGCTCTGATGTGGTATGCCAGCTTTATGCTGCCCCTGAAAACCAGGATTTTACATTGTTTACCTTGGTAAAATATTAAAATTTGAAGTTGATTAGAAGTCCTCTGAAATCATTTTAGAAAAATAATTCGAAGTCATTCATTCCCTTTTTTCTTCTATACAAACCCAGATTATGAAGTAATGAAACAGACAAAACAAGGCAGGAGATATTAGGGAAGAGGAGGGAGTTACAAAGAGAGTACCGAGACAGAATGCCAGTGACACCTCAATGATGTTTTGTCTAGACATGTTTGTTCTACCTCTTTGCCTGCCTCACCTGTCTTGCCTGACCCAACGTTCACTTGTGTCAACATCTTCAAAGCCTTCTCTGATTGTTTCTCACCCAGACTTTCACTCTGAGCCATTAGCGAGTGCCCTTCTTGGCTTCCCCAGTTTTGCCTTGTCCAGGAAGTACTGGGTCATTTTTATACCAAGATGATTAACCCAGTGATTAAAAAAAAGGAAGAAAAAGAAGAAAGCAAATACCCAGGACTATAATACAACAGACTTCATAAGGAAGGCCTACTCTGTGGCTTCAGGACAGGTAGGAGGGTGCTGATACAGCCTCCTAACAAATCTGAGACAGTTGTCTTTATAACATACAGTGGATGCTCTAGGCAAAGTCTGGATAAGGAGATTTTATGGGTAGCACAATAGTGTCTCTTAGATTATATTCCTGGTTCAGGAGAACAGAATATACTTCCTGCCAGATAATTTTAAAATATGAATTTGTTCTTCAGGGACATGTGAACAAAGAAAAAGTGGCACCTGCCACTGTTTACCTCACTTTGATGTAAAAGGTCCCAGCATAAGGCAATGACCATTTCTTATGTTCTCTTCTCCCTTTAAAGAAAATCAGCAAAAACAACATTGGAGTTCATTTTTATATCATTTCTGTTAAAAATGCATAGTTTTTACTATTTGGTTTTTTAAAAAAATCATGTGAATGCTTAAGCCTCTTGTCAAAGGTCATGTGTTACCTTTTTTATCATAGTACAAATCTGTAAAATACAAGAAAGTGTCCCTATACTACTACAGATAGAAACCATAAGGGCTCTAAGAATGTCACTATACTTTTATATTTTTATGTACTAATATTTTGTTTTATGATAAACAGACATTAAGAAATTTCATCATTTACTCAGCATTAGTACTGTAGACACAGATATGGATTCAGAATTTGTGCATCATGTTCTATTTAAAATACTAAGCAGGTTATTCCCTAATGTTCAGTTCATTCATAGTTTATGCTAATGAATTTAAGTCGAAGAAGAGAGGAAAGCTAATCCTTGAGATATGACCTTAAAATGAGCAATTTAATGTTTATCCCATTGAGCAAGCGATAAACTGTGAAATAATGTTTTCAAAATCCAGGTTTCTCCTCCAAGCCCTTCATTTACATACATAATCACAAGTGCATGTCACATAGGCCAAAGCCCTGATGCTGTCATGTGGGTCCAGGATACAGTATATATACCCTGCTGTGTTCTTAGAATCTAAACATTCAATAGAAAGAGTCTGAAACAGGCCAGAAATATTAATTTGTTTATATTAGATCTGGATTATGCTCCCTGTTTTTTTATTTCGTTTTATTTTGTTTGCTTGCTGTGCATGAATCATATGCAGCCAACTGTGTGTGTGAGGCATTTCAGTCCTCTGATGGCATTTCCTTCAGTATTTCTTTGGCTAATTTGTGTCTGCAGAAGGTGTGTCATTGTCTATCATAGATTACACAGGCCTGGGGAAGACGAAATTGCATTTCTTTTCTGTAAACTTCGAACTTTCTTCTTCCTTACAGAAGATTAATTTCAAAGGAAGCCCTAATCGACACTGAAGAGGAAATCTTAAATATAGAACCAACCCTATTATTTAATACATTTCCAGATGAACAACATTTTAAGAATATTCCCAAAGAAGAAAGGATCAATTGTAGGAAAATTATTGTGAAGTGTAGGAACAGATAAGTTTTATGTAACAGTATGTGAATCCAATTTGTCTTTTTTGATAGAAAAAGGATGGGAGACTAATATCTTTTGCCTGCAGAACAAGGCAAGTTCTGGTACAGTATGTTTTTATATCAAATTTAGAGTTGAGGAAACTGAAGCCTGGGGAATTCACTAAATGTCTTGGCTTTGCATCAACAAAACCATTGTTGTGGCTAAGTCAGAATTTGAGGCTGCGGAGTCCAGAGTCCATATGTGTTTCTTTCATGATGCCTTGGAACAAAAGATGCAGCTGAAACTCCAGGAGTGGAGAAAGACAAAGGTTAGCTACAAAGAGAATCTGGGAGTAAGATGGACCTGAAAAATTTAGATCAAAGATCAAACATGGATTATAGAAAGCCATCACCTTTGACTCAAAGTGTTGTAAATAAAAGATGGAGATCAGTCAGTCGCTTTCAGAGCCAGAAGCTTAAATTGTTAACACATGGGTTTGATGATTGCTTTATACATATTCACTAGGTTGCAGGAATATAAACAATTCTATGATTTATCCCTAGATAATAAAGGTCTAACAAACTACTTGTGGAAAAGAAAAACAGTCTATACATTGATGTGAAATATCCAAATAAGTGAAAAGAGAGGAATCATATTTTTTATTTGAAACTTATTCATTTGAATCAAATTTTTAATTAATAATTAGGAGTTCAGAACATCATTAATAATGAAAAGATAGCACATTGGTTTTGTGTTCAGGCTCAGAAATGAGACTACCACTTAGTAGCTGTGTGGACATTGGTAAGGTACTCTACCTACATCAGTGATCACTTGCTGTCTACAAAATGAGGATGCAAATAGCACAACCCAAGCTGGCCTTTCATTCTTTTCTCTTTTTTTTTCTTTTCTCCTCTTTTTTTCTTTTTCTTTCTTCTTCCTTTCCTTTCCTTCCTCTTTCCTTTATTAAATGAGATAATGCATATCAAGCACATTTTCTGGACCATGGTAAGCAAACCCTCCTGGTATGCTATCCCTTTAAAAGATTTTTTTTTTTTTTTAAGTAATCTCCCAAGCATGATCCATGTATCAACTGCCACCGACCACATGATGGCAGCAAAAATATTTTCAGGGCCATTACTGATGAAACTGGAATGTGAAATGACTTTACCAGCCCAACACAACTGCATTGGATAGTTCCCTATTGACTGATTTTCTAAGGCTCCCCAATGCTGATCTGTTTCTGTCATCAACTAAATGAAGGAAGGTAAATAATTGGGATTCAAGATATATCCTGCCAGTTATAGAGCTAAGTGCTTTACATTTTTATCACATTCAGTTCTATTAACTGTTTAAGATGTAGACACTAAACTTACACACACACACACACAAACACACACACAAATTGTGTTGCTTTTGGTTATTTGCTTACCAACCACTGCTAGTTCATGTTAGATGTATAAGGATGCAAGGCAACTTTGTTTAACTTAGGTTGCACTCATGAAATGGTGATGAAATAGAACCATGTTTCTGGTATTCCAATAACCAAGGCTGATTTTAAAGTATATTTTGTGATTTTTGGGACTATGAATTAATATATTCTTACATACTACTGCATCCTATTATACTTAGCCATAAAAGAAGTAATGCTTGTTGAATTTTTATAAGGTATTTAGATCAACTAGCTCATATTTATTCTCCATAAACATTTAATTGAGTGATTTTTAGCGGATTACTTGTGTCATGCATCGTGATAAGCAGTGGAATCACAAGCTCCTGTACTAATAATATTGCTAGTTAGGTGCTCATCTTTCTTTCAAAGATAGTTTTATCTTTGCAAATGGACAAATGCAGATTACTACAGTACAGTGGGTAGAGGTCCTGGGTAGTGAACTGTACAGTGGCCCTGTTCCATATGAGATGGCTCCTGTCCTAGACTCAGGAATAAGGAAACCCTCCTCAGAGAACCTAAAGCACATTAAGAAATTAACATGTAAAGGAAAAGGGGGGTGGGAAAAGAGCAATGTTGAAGACATAGGATTTTCCAAAGTGTTATATGTGAATATCTTGATGCCATTATCTTGTGGCTATGATGTTATAAACAACTTTGATTGGAAATCAGAGAGTTTTTGGTGTTTCCTTTTAGTGATCTTTTGTTAGTGGTTATGGTGAAACCTGTGTTTACCTATGATTATCAAACTGTAATTCTCTGTTCATACCTTGTACTTGTCCCTAAGGTGCACTGGTTTATTGAGGATACAGTCTCCTTTAATCATCTTACTCTCCTTTTAAATTTATTTCTGTGTGTTTGTTTATTTGAAAGACAGAGAGTGAGCAAGTAAGTGAAAACAAGTGCTTCCTTCTGCTTAGTTTCATCTCCAAATGCCCAAAACAGTGGGGGCTGGGGAGAGATAAAACCAGAAGCCCAAAACTCCATCTGCGGCTCCCATGTGAATGGCACCTGCTGCATCCCTGGTTGTGCATTAGCAGGAAATTGGATCAGAATCAGAAGTGGAATGAGATCCCAGGAACTAAGACATGAGATGCAGGTATCCAAAGCAGTGGCTTAACCTGTTGCACCAAAACTCTTGCCCCTAATCACCTTGTTCTTAATGTTGAGCAGAATTCCAAGCTCATAAATGTCAGTCCAGAAGTGTCAAAGTACATTAGGTAATTTATGTTCATTGTATGGATCTTGTTCTTTTTAATGACAAATAATAAAAACTAGAGGTTTTGTTTATGGTTAGAGGATAAGCTTTGTTTAGAAAGAGGACACCATGACATTTGCTATATTATCTATTGACTATAATCATTTTAAAAATATGACCAAAGATAATCCAGTTACATCAACTTTTTATTTAATTTCCGAAGCCTATTCATCGTCAATCTGCTCTGTAAATGTTAACATAATGATAAGTCTTAGCCCATTTATCACAAGTAGTATTTGTCCTTCAAGTTTGATAGCTTCAGAACACTTAGTATTTTTTCTACATCCTGTGGAGCACGTATGTCCTTATGAATTTGTTCCTAGTTCCAAAATGGGTAACACTTCTAAGAGGTTTGTGTCATTCATGCATATGCAGATATTTTAGGGCTGAAATGAATTACTTAGTTGCTGTTTGTCCTCCTCAGACACCAGTATCAGGTGTGGAAGTGAGCAAAGAACCTTTGTTGTAAAGAGAAAAGATATTGTTACCAATATTACCACATATTTACACAGCCCTTCGTACTAGACACTGTGAGAGGGTGGATGATTCCATTTATCATCTCTATCCACTGCCATTAAACAGTCTTCCAGGAAACAATCTCAAAAGTATTAGACATCCTTGGATTCTGAACAATTGCTTAAATTAATTATTATACCACCTCCATCTTATAACACATTGTTACTCTAAAGGACGTCTGAGTAGCAGCTTCTCCGAGGTTATCCAAGAGGAGTGAGAGCTGTAACCTATCCGGACTGAAAGAAGAAACTCCTGGGAAATTGAAACCAAGCAAAATTAAGCAATGCCCAGTGACTAATAACAGTTGGTTTGTCTTCTCTTTCTCCTTCTTTATAAGATATATTGATAATGCAGTTTATAAAATAAGAGAATACCAGTTCACTAACATTGCTATTATTTGACAGATTTAATAAAGTTCTTCTGATCATAAAGCATTTTGGGGAAAGTTAAAAAAAAAAAATGAGTGTCGGAGTCTCAAGTCCGAGGCTGGCCCCTGACCAGCACAGGCCAGTACAGACACTCCCCAACAAGGCGGATGGGAAGGGTAAGGTCGACGGGTGGTAAACACACCACAAGCACCCGTGAGTTCTGTCGAAGCAGGAACCGCTTTATTGACGAGGCGTACAGGCTTATAAAGCTTACGAAGGACATGCGCAGTAGGGCATCCAATCAGAGAAAAGGTCACACAGGCACGGGTGGGCCAGCACAGGGGCACCTTAAGTAAGGTATAGGGATCATGCACTGTCCACGTGTCTGGAACTAAAGCAGACCTATCTCTGCTGGTAGTCTGATCTTATGTAGCTTAACCTCAGCAGGGGCAGACACCCCCCCCCCCATCTAACAGTCACCATATTGTAATGGAGATTTTAGGCAATGCCCAACAAATGAGACCTTCTATTCTTTCAGTTTGGACCATCTCCAAAGCTCTTGAATTGCTGAGAATGATCATCCCAGGGAAACTGAAGCAACACAGTGCAGATTTCTAAACTCCTGGGATTAGGCTATTCCATATAGAAGAACAACTAACAGACATCCATAGTGAGATTTCTGAACAGAAACTAATCTGAGTGATCAATTAATGTGCATACTGTCATGGGACTGTCCTTTTCTGTATCTTCTATTTAAGCCTTATAAAGAACTTGAGAGGAACAGACAGGGAGCTCTATGTGCTTGGAAACTCCCCCAGATGCTTGGCAATGGATGGTGCTGAGCCGGGATTGAAGTCAAGAGGAGGACTCAGTCCAGGTCTGCCATGTGGGTGGTATTAACCCAACTACCTGAACAATCATCCATTGGGTCCCAGGGTATGCATTAGCAGGAAATAAGAGTCCGGAGTCAGAGCCAGGCATGAAACCCAGGCACTCCATTATGGGTTGCAGGCATCTTAACCAGTCTTAAACACTAAGCTAAATGACTTCTCCATATAATAAGGATTTTAATGGCTATAAATCTAAATGAGTGTAACTATAACTTTTGAGTTCACTTTGGCACTTTTCCCTTACAGGGTGTGCAGGATTACATTCACTGGGTCAAACACAGGGGCCCCTTTACTGGAGAAAGAGCCTATGTTCATATTGTTAAACTGAAATATTTCACATGTGTGTCTTTTGATATCTCTGAAGTTATTGTGGCCATAGTTTTATACAGTTATCATCTTTTGAGCCCTTGAATTGGGACAGCAGCAGAAGAGATGAATCTCACTTCTCTGTGGACACTGTGCTGTGATTAGTCTTGTGCTTAATTATGCCAATCAATGTAGAAATACTTAGGAAAGAAATATTACTTAAGGGGTACTTGTTTGGTCACCTTACACATGTGTGCACATAAGTGGAGGTTTTATGCATGTGTCAATTTTTAATTTTAATTTCCAGGAGAATCAGTTTAATACTCTATGGATAAGAAACTGTGGTAGTAAGATGAAAAGCATTGTAGTAGAAAAATGTACATTAGTGAGATAAAGATCAAGTCTATAGACACTCAGGTAAAAGCCATACTTCCAAGTTGAAATGTGTAAGGGAATTTTTAAAATATTTTTTTTCTTTTAAAATCCATTTACAAAGCAGCACAATTTAGGGAAATAAGAGATAGCATAGATAAGAGGCAGGAACTAATGAATTGTAAAGTATTCATTTGTTTGGGTGATTTGGGAAACTGGTCATAAGACATAGCTTGAACATTATGCTAGTTTGGGCAGATCATGAAAACAGGGAGATCACGAGGAAAGTTTAAAAATTATAGAGACATTTTTTCCTTGTTTTAGAGAGGTGTTAATTCATAACCATTAATGATTCTCTGAGGGTAATGGCCAAGCAGTTTTGTCCACTGGGTAGAAGCTACATGGTACTTTTCAAAGAGAAAATTACCCCTATTAATCTCTGAGAGAAAAGACAGGGTACAGATGTAGCCTAAACAGGCAGTGCTTTCATTACTTCATCAACACAATTGCCAAGTTTCATGAGGGTCTTTTAGTGACATACAAACATGGAAATTGAAAGGAAAGTTAGCTTTTAAATAGAATGGAAGAAACGATATACAATGGGCTGCACTTAGCAAACGCAGTGTGATGGGAAGAAAACTTCAGATCAAGATGTCAGAGGGTGAAGAAGGAAAGGATGAATCAGGAAGGGAAATGAGGGAGGGAAACAAACACCCCAGCAATGACGCATGGTAGCTGAGACTCTTTGATTCGTATGTGGTAATATCTATAGATATGGGTGGAATTCTGTCTTTCTAAAAATTGCTGTGTTGAAACATTAACCCTCAGTCCCTCAGGAGGTGACTTTAGATGGAGACACAGTAATGAAAGAGGTGATTAACTTAAAACAAGTTCATAAAGGTGTGTTCTAATCCAAACTGACTGGCATCCTTAGAAGAAGAGGAAGTTTAGACATGCAAAGAAATACAGGAGATGGTTGGGGGAGATTGCCAAGAACGTGATCATCTGCAAGACAAGAAGGGAGGCTGCAGGTGAAACCTGCCATGCTGAAGCTTGGGTTTTGTACTCCTAGCTTCTGGAATTCAGAAGACATAACTGTCTATAGGTTTAAGCACCCAATCTGTGGGCTATGACTTCTCTAGCAAACATATGTCTGTCCTTTGCAAAGTAATTGCCCGTGAGAAGACCCAAGTCCAAATATGAAGTAAAATGATGACATAAAAGAAAGAGGAGGAAAGACGTATTGGTAGTTGCACATATCTACAAGTATACAGAAATCTTTAAATTACATATGTAAATGGGAATTTATTATGATATATGAGTATATCTCAATAAATCTTGGGAAAATATATAACAAAGACTAAAAATCTGATCTTAATTTTGAAATTATGTATCAAAGAAAAATTTTAAATGTTACATTTAATGACAAATCAGGATTTAAAATATGGATTGATATAGCAATTTATTCTTGGTTTTGAGGAGGAGAGTTTAAAGAGCAAAGAGGAAAAATGTGATTTATGTCATAAAATTAATGCACGAGAGGTATTTGTAGGTATTTTTTTCATTCTTATTATGGGTACAGAAGCTCACATTCATTTTCATTTTAATTACCACTAGAAGAATAATAGTGGATTCACACTTTCAATGTACCATTTGAAAAAGTTGTAAGTAAAATTCTAAATAAGACTAGTTGAAATACACCCATTAAATAAATAGAATTTTAGAATATGGTTATTTGCCTCAGTGCAAGACGTACACCTGTATGGAAAGACTGAATTTCAACACCTGGGAACATAGGAACTTAACAAGTCAGAAATAAAATTAAAATTGTAATTATAGTATGAAATTATTCAATGATATAAGAGCTATAAATATAAGGCTCAAAATGAAAATGTAAGTATATATTATCATAAAATTACATACCTAAGATAATATTCCCATAATAAATATGCAGTAGATATCCTAGAAATGATAGAAACTGATAATCAGAGTAATAAATGAGACAATTATGTGTGTTCGATAGTATTTGATCATCTAAATTTTGTTAGAATATGAAAAAATTAAATAATTATTTAAGTATTTTAATGTATTAAGCCCATTATATAAATAAATAAAATATAGTCTAAATATATGTGTGTGTGTGCAAAATGTGACTGCAGTACAAATATAAAGTACAGGGATTTTTTTTTTTTAAGATTTATCTATTTATTTGAAAGGTGAAGTTACAGAGGCAGAGGCAGAAAAAGAGAGGTCTTCCAACCATTGGTTCACTCCCTAGATGGCCTCAATGGTCAGAGCTGGGCCGATCCTAAGTCAGAGCCAGGAGTGTCTTCCAGGTCTCCCACATGGATTCACAGGCCATCTGCAACTGCTTTCCCAGGCCATAACAGAGAACTGGATTGAAGTGGAGCATCTGGGCCTCAAACTGGTACCCTTTGGGGATGCCAGCACTGCAGGTGGCAGCCCCAAATTACAGACTTTTTTTTTTTTTTTTATCATACCTAGAACATTTACCAAAAGTGAAAACAAATAAAGCTTCATTTTAAATTATATTAAAAAGTTAATAAATTCTATGAAGTAGATATGATGTGATTCACATTGTTGTGTCAAAGTCTGATTGAACCGTTAATTAGTTACTAAAGGAAAATTCCAATGCCCAAACACTTGGAAAGAAAACTTAAAAGAAAATACTTTAATGTCACCACTGATCCAAGAGCAAAGTAAAATAGGAATTGTTGGCTGCAGAATCATTTTACAGAAAACACACTTCACACAAAAATGATATTTGGAACAGACCAAATTTTTCTCAATAAAACTCAGTAATAAGTTATATTTATTGAATAAGAATGAGAACAAATATATTTGATATGCATTCAAATAAATATAATAAGTAAGCTTACAGATCATGAATTTTAAAATGATAATTTACAAAAATAATTAATGAAAAATAAATCAATTCGTGAATGAACTATGAGAAGATTTAACCTAACAAAAACATGAGACCAAAAAAAGCTTTAGGAATGCATGTAACTATTATTTCAACAAATAACTATTGAGAACTGAAAGCAAAATTATAAAGAATTCTATGCAGGTTTTTACAAACAAATTTGAAATATAATTTATGAGGTTGAGAACCATTTGTTCTGGGAAACAACAATCTAGGAAGATATGTTTAAGATGTAAAGAGAAATTAAATTAGACCAATAACCATGAACTGAATAAATAATTAACCATAGAACTGTACTGCCTTAAACATGCCTGCCAGGAAATGTTCACAGCTGGTTCCTATTCAAGAGATTATAAGCAATAATTCCTATTTTGTTTTACTTATTTTTTTTTAACCAGAGAAATGATGTGAAGTTGCAAAATTTGTTCAGTGAAGTGGAGAAATCTGCCAAATACATGATAACAAAAAATTAAAGGATAAAAGTCCCCTCATTTAACAAGAAATTCCATATTAATGGTAAACTAAGAGTATTAGGCTTGATACATTAGCACTTCAACGTAAAACTGACAATTATTAAATTATTTGATGAAGCTTTGGGTTAAGCTAAGCTGAAGTGATAACATTTACTTCAAAATTGCTCAAAAATTTTTAATTGTTTAATTGTACAGTAATAGTTTTATGAGTTAATATAAATCATTTCATATATTTAGATATTTTCACTGGGCATATTTTAAACAATAATGTCTTAAAACTCAATTTGGGTATATAAAATATTCTTTTTTAGCAAAACTTGAAACAATGTATCTTACAATTTTAGCCAACTTTAAAATAAGAAAAACAACATATGATTAAATTATCACCATTTTTATATCATGTGAATGTCTACCTGGAAATCCTGATGGAATCAACTATCGATTTTTCTGAAATAATGCAATAAATAGTGTGAATAAATGATTCCACTGCAAGCTGCAAAATCTTATCTGAGAATGAATTTTATAAGAAATACTTATAAATGTATGTCAAACTGCATACTTTATGGAGGAATTTAAAAAAAAAAACTTGAGCTACTGGAGGAGCACATCATATTCCTGTATAGAAAAAAGCAGTGTTTGAAAACTTCTACTATTTCTAGAATATAATTTATAAATTTATGTAGGGTTATGCAAAATATTTTTAGCAAGGAGAAAATTATCCTAAAAGTCATTTGAAAATGAAAAAAGATGTTGTCAGGCAGTTAATTGAGAGGGAATTCACCTAACTTGGCAGTAACAATGCTACAAATCTATAATTATGTCCTAGAGTGCTGGTTTTCTACACTTATGGGTAAGACCAGAAAGTGAGGAATCACAACTTATAATAACACTAAATAGTTTTTTAAGTACATTGCTTTCCATTTTTGTATCTAAAAAAATCCATAAAACAATTCTGTGAAGATTTAAGTGCATTTTTTTCAAGTACATGTAAAAATCCTTGCAGTCCATGCCTGCTAGTGGTAAGTGATACCTCAAAGCTAAAAAGATGTAGTTTGGAGATGGTTTTTCATAGTTGTGTTGATTGTGTGTGTTTTTAATAATTGTTCACATGAGGGTCAACTGTAGTCATTGGACCATGAGTTTAGAAACTTTGCTGTGATAATTATTATCCCCAATATTTCCTTCACTTTTTCCAATTGTTTTTATACAAGGGCAGCTCAGTAAATTTTTATTAAATTAAAAAAAAAGGAGCTTGAAAGATGATCAATACAGACTAACTCTTCTTGCAAATTTGTGATGTAAGAACTTGGTATGCCAAATCATTTAAGATATTTTATTAAATATGTGATATTACTGCAGTAAAATTAGTTACTTTTCCTCATGTGTTACCCCAATATAATACTGAAATTTTAAATATAAAAGTTGGGTATGTTGTAATTTTAGATAAAAAATTCTGGAAGTAAGGATTTTTAAGGCTACATCACAAAAACAAAGAATGATTTGAGAATTTTCAGCACTATAAAAATAAAATTAATCAACAAAATAGGAGCGGGATCTCGGGAACTCTTGTGAAAGAGTAATGACAAATAAAGTCCAGAATGGAAAACAGAAAGACATAAATCAGTGTATGTTAGAATATGTTGCAGTGATACATAGCTCTGAAATCATGTATGGTAACACAATGAAAACTTTTCACTCGTACTAGGTATCCAGTCCTATTGCCTAGAAAGAGGCCTACGCTATTGCTAAATGCTCTAATGACTACTTCCATGACAATACAAATAACTAGAAAATGAGCAGCTGACAAGCATAAGAAAAAAGTGTTTACCTTCATTAAGAAAAAGTAATACAAATTAAATAGGAATTAATGTTTAGTTTTAAGAAATATTAATGACAGTAAAAAAGTTAAATTCCAAACTTTGTAAATTAAGTATAAATAGTATGTTTATGTATAGATGGTAGAAATCAATTTGGTAGGTACAACCTTTTGATAGGCCATTCTGATATATACATATAGAAGCCTTTTAATGGGAAAAGAAAATAATTGGGGGCCACTGTTGTAGCATAGTAGGTTAAGTCTCTGTCTCCCATACCGGCATCCCATATGGGCACTGTTTTAAGACCCAGCTGTTCCACTTCCAATCCAATTCCTTGCTAATGCACCTGGAAAAGCAGCGGAAGATGGATGAAGTGCTTAGGTCCCTGCACCCATTTTCGGGAGCTGGAAGATGCTCTGGTCTCCTGGCTTTGAACTGGCCAAGCTCTGGCTGTTGTGACTTTTTGGGGAGTAAACCAACAGATGGAAGATTCTCTCTCTCTCCCCTGTGTTTATTTCTCTCCAGCATACATAGACTATTATGGCCACAGGAAAGATAACATTGTTTTCTTATGATTGATTTTTGGATATTGCTTTGTCATTTCAAAAGTAGTATGTACAGGGGCCGGCTCTGTGGCAGAGTGGGTTAAGGCCCTGGCCTGCAGCACCAGCATCCCATGTGGGTGCCAGATCGTGTCATGGCTGCTCCACTTCCAAACCAATTCCCTGATGGTATTCCTAGGAGGGCAGTGGAGGATGGCCCAGATCCTTGGACCCCTGCACCCACTCCACAGGGGAGGCTTAGAGGAAGCTCCTGGCTTTCAGCTTAGGATCAGCTCAGCTCTGGACATTGCGGCCATTTGGGGAGTGAACCAGTGGATGGAGGGCCAATCTCTCTCTGTCTCAAGCTCTCTGTAACTCTGTCTTCCAAAAAAAAAAAAAAAAAGTTTGTAAAACAGGTACTACACAAATTTCTTAATCTCTATTTACTCCTGTTTACAATTATGGCTCTTCAATACCCCGATTGCTTACTCTAAATATTTGGAGTTTGTTCTTGACAATTTCTTGTCTCCTAACACTCACAATGACTCTATTTCCTTGATATAGTTGAATTCATCCATTATTCTCCACTTATTCTGAGATACCACCTTCTTTTTAAAATATTCTTATTATTTACTTGTGACAGAGAGAACTGCCATCTGTAAATTCATTCCCCAAATGCTTGCAACAGCCTCTACAGGGCCATGCTAAAGTCAGGAGCCTGGAACTCATGAATTTGGGAACTGCACATGTGTGGCAGACACCCAACTACATGAGCTATCACCTGGTGCTGCCTAGGGTGCACAGTAGCAGGAAGCCAGAATGGAGAAGAGAGCCAGGCAGGCACCATGATGTGAAATGTGAGTGTCCCAAGCTGCATCTTTTTTTTTTTTTTACTTAAGTTATGCAAGTTTCATGTATACACAGATTTAGGAACATAGGGATACTTCCCATCCTGCCCTTCCTCCTACCCACACTCCAACCTTCCTCCTCCTCCCTCTCCTGTTCCCATTCTTACTTTTTACAAAGATCTACTTTCAGTTTACTTAATGATTGTAAATTTAACCCTACACTGATAAAATAGTTCAACAAACAGTATGAAGAAAAAGAAACACTGTTGCTCAACAGAAGAGACATGGGCTGTAAACAGTCATCGAATCTCAAAACATCCGATTTAAGCTGCACCTTAACCACTGCACAGACCAACTGCCTTGATACCATGTTCTTAGTGGTACTGATGCAGCAGCTGATTCTGCAGCTGAGTCTCCCATTCTCATCCAGTTTTTACCAGCAGTCTGGGTGATCCTTTAAAAACACTAACACAATCATGAATTCCGCTTAAAACAATTTGGTGGCTTCCTAATGCATTTAAGAAAATATCTCTAATCAACAAAGTCTATTACATGATCTCCCTTCCTAACTCTGTGGGCATGTGGCTGTCTCCCGCAAACATTATTATTCTTCATCAATGGCACCGCTGGTCATGCACAGTCTCATCTCAGAGCTTCTACATATCTGTGCCTTCTTGCAGGGATATTCTTTATACCTATACTTACTATGTAAAAACTGCTTTTTCCTGAGATAACAGATTAAATGTTATTTGGGCAAAAAAATATTTTGTATATCCTCTAAAATTAAATAAGATAGTGCCTATCATTCAAAAAATTAGGGTAAATGATTGATTGGTGGAATTAAATTAAAATCTACATACTCATATTTGAGTAAATTTATAAAAATATGTAGCTATTACACATTAATCCTGAACCATGAGGCCATGGATATTACATATCTAGACATTAAAGTAAATTGCTAACAAAATTATAGTGCCAATGTGTGTTATACAAGAGAAACATGAATCTTAGGAGGAGTTTCAAAAACTTGGTACAGGTATCTGCCTATGAATTTTTAAACAGCGTTACTAGAGTTTACAAGCTCCTAACTTGCTGACTGGCTATCAATCCTGAAATGAATTCTTAAAAATTACAATAAACATAAAAATTTTACAAATATATGGTATGCCATGTGATGCCTGGTTACATGTAACATTGTATAACGTCCAATCAGGGTCTTTCAGTGTCTAACATTTCTTTATAGAGAAAACATCCAAAATCCCATCCTTTGGCTTTTCTGTGGATACATATAGTAAATTAGTAATATTGATAGCCACCCTACTGAGCAATAGAGCCCCAGAAGTTCTTAATCCTATTTAGCTAGAACCTATCATCCATCAATCAACCTTTCTCCATTTCCTTTTCTCCATTTCCTCCCCAATTTCTTTAACCACCATTATATTTTGAATGTTCTGTGAGGCCATCCATATTTTAGAATCACATATAGAATAGATCATATGGTATTTGACTTTCTGTGTTTGGTTAATTTCACTTATTATTTCATCCATGTTACAAAAAACAGAATTTAATTGCTTATGGGTTAGTATTCAATTGTTCATATGTATCACATTTCATTTATTCATCAGTGGATGGACACTTAACCTTTGTCCATTTTTTGGCTATTGTGAATAGTGCTGCAGTAAACATTGAAGAGCGGATATCTCTTTAACAGAATTCATTTCCCCTTGAATATATACCCCGAGTCAATCTAAGGTAATATCTCATTGTGCCTTTGATTTGCCTTTCTCTGATTATTTGTGATGTTGAGTGTAATTTTAGTTTTGTAAGTTTATTTGCTTTTATTTATTTGAAAGAGGAAGACAGAGAAGAGAGAGAGAGAGAGAAAGAGAGAGAGATCCCAACTGCTGTTTTATTCCCCAAATGCCTCCACAGCTAGAACTGAGCTATGCCTTAGCCAGGAACTAGGAATTCAACCTAGGTCTCTCATTTGGATCGCAGATACCCAAGAACTTGTGCATCATCTACTGCCTTCAAGGGCAGGAAGCTGGATCAGAAGTGGAGGTGGGGCTCAATCCGAGGCTCTCTGATTAGAGATGTGGGCATCCTGGGCAGTGGTTTAGCCCACTGAGCCAAAAGGCCACTCCGGTGTGCAATTTCAAAGGAGTTCATTTTAAAAATATATACTTGTATTTTGCTAATATCTAAAGTAGGAAAATATATGTAAGTACAAGTAATTCGCATGGTTCTCTAAATCATGGAACAAAGGTAAAATTAAGTAGATGGTAACTGGTTAAGACAGTGTGCATGACTGTAGTTGTCAGTGTTAAAAGACATGCTTATTGTTTTGCTACAGAGATACATTCACCACATTATCGCTGTCTTGCATGAGACACTGAGATTAGCATTGTTACCATGGTTGTCGCTTTAAGCTACAGTGAGTGGCTGTTGTGTTGCGTAACTGCATTAAGATATGTAATTTGTGTTGTCTTAAAAAGTAGATTTCGAAAGGGATACATATAAGACCATGTGATCCTTCCTATTGCTTATGTCACAAGCACTATTAATATGAATTCATAATTTAAGGCAGATTTAAGAGCAGAATGCTCTTCATTAGGGTGAGTCAGTAATCCTATTTTGTACTATGGACTATCTTAAATATTGCAGTCTTTTCTAAACTTGACATTCTAAAATCAAAAAAGAAATGTACTCTGAGAATAGTCAGAAGAGAGTAACTGTTGTGATTAGATAGTTGCTGAAAATCATTTCCTGTGAAGAAGAGTGCCTGGAACCAGAAACAAAAGACTATCAAGACAACAAATGCAGAAGTTTTCACACACTTGAGGGTGATACCTGGCCATGTAATAGATATGCTCCATAAAGTTCCAGGTAACGCTAGGGTGTATTTGATACCAATGGGTAGGAAATTCAGAGGCATTCAGCATGATTTAAATTGATGAGCTTTATGTTAATCACTCTTTACTAATTGTATGCATTAAAATTATTTCCTTTGGCCTTAGTATAACATCTGCTAAAGTATAAAAGCAAAAGGCCTTGTTCATTTATGAGTTAAATGAAATACAAAATAGGAGGAGCTTTTGTGGGACATGTATAGATGAGTTGGGAATTACACAGATTAACTTAGTTACAATGAATATATATCATAGTGATGTCACATAGATTTTGCTATCAGAAGATTGAAATATCAAATGTGTGAATAAATTTTACTAAAGTTTTTATCTTTTTTTCCATAATTTTAAAACTGGAATAAATCAATTATTTGATAATTAGCTTTAATAATTCTACTTTTGATTTTAAGATTTTTGAGATATAGAAACAAAAGTAATTTTAAAACCCAATATCGTTTTGTACAAATTTAATATCCAGTTTTTTGAATAAAAATGATAACTTTGTTATTTGGATGTTGGTGAAGTTGAATCAAAATCAATTAATTATCACTAATTATTGATGCATAAATAAATTTAATCATTTAAAATGCAGCCATATAAGATTATTATAAGCCACACATTCACACACACATATTTTATCTGTGTATATGTCATTATATTAAATAATTGTCTAATTAAATATGGTTGCCAACATATTTTACCACTTGCTGACTCATAATATGTACATATTTAATTATATGACTTCAAAATAATTTTCTTTCAAAGTAAACATGTAGTTGATACAAGGTTCAGCATTCATCTACCTTTCCTAATTCATGAACTAATCTTGACTTAGAATAATTCTGCTTCTTCTTTATTGTGAAATTTCCTCAGTTATCTCTTCTGATTATCCTATTGTGTAGTTTTAGAGTTAAAAATACTGATATTGATATTTACTTAAGAATAACTAAATTAGTTACAGTTGTAGATGGAAAACAAACCTGTATTTACTTGGAAAACAAAGCACGGTTACTTGCTTAGAAGAGCTAATCTTGTTTATGAATGCCCAAAATTTTCCATTAAAATCCATGTAAATTTACTCAAAGAGATATAAGGTTGCCCAGTTATACCTTTGCAGAATATTAATCAGCATTATTGCAGGCTGTAAGATACTTTTCTATTTTTTTTTAAGATTTATTTATTTTACTTGAAAGTCAGTGTTACACATAGAGAAAAGGAGAGGCGGAGAGAGAGAGAGAGAGAGAGAGAGAGAGGTCTTCCATCTACTTGTTCACTCCCCAGTTGGCCGTGTCGGCCAGAGCTGGGCTGAAGCCAGGAGCCAGGAGCCAGGAGCTTCCTCCAGGTCTTCCCACGCAGGTTCAGGGGCCCAAGAGCTTGGGCCATCTTGTACTGCTTTCCCAGGCCATAGCAGAGAGCTGGATTGGAAGTGGAGCTGCTGGGACTCGAACCAGCATCCATATGGGATGCCAGCACTGCAGGCAGCAGCTTTACCTGCTATGCCACAGTGCTGGCCCCAATACTTTTCTCTTTCATAATGCTCATTTTTATCTACTGGAAATACAGAATAAGGGTTGGGGAGAGAGAGAGAGAGAGAGGGAGAGAGAGAGAATGTGTGTGTGTGTGTGTGTATAACATTCCCTATTCTGGTTCACTCCCCAGATGCCAACATCAGCCAGAACAAGATTGGAATTCCTTTGGATCTCTCATGAGGCTGGCAGGGTGCAAGCACTTGAGCCATCATCCCCTGTCTCCCAGGATCCATTCCCAGGAAACTGAATTGAAAGCAAAGTAGCCAGGACTCGAATCAGCACTCTCATATGGAATGCAGGCATCATAAGTGCCAACTTCTGTGATACAATATCCTTACAAGACATTTATCCTCATGAAAACAAAATGGTGACCTAACACAGAAAGTTAAGTGGGAATAAGGTTGACATTCTCATCCTATTCCAGTTTTGGATCTTCTTTGTCTAGAGCTGGGTCTTTGATAAACTTGGCTACAGTTTACCTTTCGCTACTTCCAATATCTTGTTAGATCAATCTAGCTTGCTTGCCCTCTTCTGTACTCTTCTTTCTATAGTTCCACAAATTCCGTGTAATCAGTAGAAAGGTGTTGACATTCTATTGGAGAGACAGTAAGTGTATGTGTAAATAGCCCTAGGACTAATGGTTGTCATGGATTTTTTCCTATACTTTTAGTAAATTAAGATGTGTGGACTATTGAAAATTACTCAAGGACTGGGCATTTGGCCTTGCAGTAAAGTAGCCACTTGGAATACCCACAACCCATATTTGAGTGCCTGTTTCAAGTCCTGGCTACTCTGATTCAACTCTAGTTCCCAACTAATGTGCATCCTGGGAGACAGCAGGTAATGGTTCAAGTACTTGGGTACTTGGCACCCATCTAGGAGACGTAGGTGGATTTCCAGGCTTCTGACTTTTTGTCTGGCCCAGAAGTGGGTGTTGGAGGCTTTTGGATGTAAACCAGCAGATGGCACAACTCTTCCTATGTATCTCTCTGTCTCTTTCTTTGTGTCTCTGTTTTTCAACTGAAACTAAATTAAATCGATAAAATTACAGCACAAGAAGCAATTACTCAAGGATTTTTTTCCTCTATATAGTGTCACATTAGGAAGAGCTGTTTAAGTACAAGAAAACCACACAAGAAAATATTCTTAGAGACAATAAATTTAAGTACTTTGCAGATCAACTTTCCTTCTTACTTAGGATCTAAAGGTAGAATGATATTAGCACACATGACTATGTAAAGTACCCAAGTGAATTCACATACTCTACACATGAATAATGCACAGGAGAGAGCAGAGGGAAAACATGTTTTGTTTTTTTTTTAATTTGTAGGGGCCAGTATTGTGGTATAGTGGGTTAAGCCTCTGCTTGACACATTGGCATCTCGTATAGGCATCAGTTCAAGTCCTAACTGTTCCACTTCTGATGTAGCTCCCTGCTAATGCCCTGGGAAAGCAGCAGAAGATGGCCCAAGGACTTGGGCCCCTGCACCCATGTGGTAGACCCAGATGAAGCTCTTGGCTCCTGGCCTTTCCTGGCCCAGCCTCAATCCTTGCAGCCATTGGGGAGTGAACAAGCAGATGAAAAACAGCTCTGTCTCTCCTCTCTCTGTAACTCTGCCTTTAAAATAAATAAATAAATCTTTTTTAAAAAGTGTAGATGGATTTCATGTACATATCAAGACTGTAAAATATACTTCTTATGGAGCCAATAATACAATTCTTTAAAAAACTAAAAATGTAACATTGTATACATTATGCACAGGAAAAGGATATTTTGAGAAAACATGATTCACAATGGTACATAGAAGAAAAATTAAAAATCTGCTTTGCTGACATTCAGTTCTACTTTGTTGAGAAAATTCAGGCCATCATGTAAGATCTGATTCACCATCCACACTTCCCAGTAAATTCTAAGGATCTTTCTTTCCTCTGTCACGTAGGATAAAGTTCTTTTTCTCCTACCTAGGGTCACATCATCTGTTTTTCTCCCAAATTCTCATTTTGTCCACCAATTACCTCTAAAACATTATTCTATTAATATTACATATCGATATCACTTTCTACTACAAGAATATTCATCATAATAAAATTATATTTCTAGATTTTTACACATTCTGCAAAGCATGTGTACATCTAGCTGCTGTCTAGTAGTATTTCTTAGGGTGGGTATTTGACCTGGCCATTCAGGCTCTGGAAAGCTGAGTTACATGCCTGGCTCTGGCCCCTCACTCCAGCTTTCTGCTAACACATAACCTGAAGATAGTGCTGATAGCCCAGGTGACTGATTGCTGCCATTCACTTTACGGGCATGCATTGAATTCCTTTTTCCCAGCTTCTGGCCCTGGTTGTGGCAATTGGAGGGATTTGAGAGTCAACCAAACAGGAGAGCAATCAATTTTTCTCTCTTTCTCTCTCTCTCTCTCCTCCCCTATCATAAAATAATTAGTAACATCTTTTCTTCAATTTCCAAATTTATATGATGCATTCTCTTCTGTGTTCACTCCTGTACTCCCATTAATGTCCACGCCATTCTGGCTTTCATATGTGTTTATTCATTGTTCAAGATGGATCCACACTTCTGAAAACGTTTAGCATCCCTTAATCCTGTGAATTAATCCCCTCTAGTTGTGACAATCAGAAAAGTCCCCAAATATTTCCAAATGCCCCCTGATGGGATGGAATCATCACTGACTGTGAATCACAGTTCTTTCAAATCTGCTCTCTCGAAGGTCCTCGGGGGCTCTCTAACTGGAAGCATCGATAGAATGTCTACATGTGCGGTTTCCATGCTGGAATGTGTACAGTTAAGCTCATTCTCCCCTTTAAAGGCATATGTATTCTAAAGCAGCACATTCTCCAATTTCGCCTTCAATTTATTTTTTCTCTTTGCCTTTTTTTTTTCTGGATCTGTGCCTTAACTATCAGTGTTTCTCAGTGTTACATTCTCAATTCACTCCATGCACTCATTTATACCAGTGATTCTTGTTTGATGTTTTTGTATCTCTCTTTGAGAATCTATTGGTAATTACAGTCTTATTGTACAAGAAGGGTGATGAATGGGCAGAGCTGTGTATATCACACAAGCTCAGAGAGTTGTGTGTATATTTCAGAGACATTATGAATTCTCTGAAACCTACTAATGTACTTTTGATTACAAATCCCTCATCACTCACTCTCTTTAACTGGATTCATTTTCCTAATCCCCAAGTTTGTAATCATTCTCTCTGTATCTACTACAAATGAATCCCAACTGTCCCTGCCTCTCCCTCCACAAATGTATGCTTGATATGAATTTCAGAATTGGTTACCTAATATGGAATACTGATTTCAGAATATAAGACTCAGGTGCAGGCATTGCGGCTTAGCATGCTACGCCCAGCTAGGGACAACCTCATCCCGTACTGAGTGCCTGAGACAAAGTCCCACCTCTGTCTCTGCTTCTGATCAGGCTTTCTGCTAAAGCATGTCCAGAGCAGTAGCAGCTGATGGCTCAGGTACTAAGTCCCTGCCACCCATGTGGAAGAATTGAGTGGAGTCACTGTCTTCTGACTTAGGCCTAGCCCAGCCCTGGCTGTTGTGAGCGTTTGGAAAGTGATCCAGAGTATGGGATGTTTTTTTTCTTTCTGTCTTTCTCTCTGTGTATCTTTCTCTGTTGCTGTCCCTTTCAAATAAAATAAAAATGAATGACTTAAAAAAAATTTGAGGTGCAGCATATGGTGTAGATTGCTTCTGATGGTTTGTTCACTGCCTATCTCTTCTGCCTCATGTCTTGTCATTTCTACCATATGAATAGTTAGCTCAGAGTGTTTGCAGTGGGTCAGTGTACCAATTATTTCATTTTTTTGTTTTGAAAACGTTGCATAGTTTAAAAAATACTTCTAAGACATTTTGGACACTTAATGGAAGCTACATAATTGAGGACCTTAAAGAAAATATGGAAAGAAAGTAACATAGAGGGAAAAGATTTCCTGGAAAGTTTGGGGCTTTGTAATTGTGAATTAAGATTGATAGGCCATAAAGTTTGGGTTATTTTTTATTTATATTCAGACATTGTAAGTATTTTAAAGGCATATTTGAAGGTAAGATTGACTAGTAGAAGGGTAATTGATTGCGAACTTAACATATCATACTACAAAGCTGAAAGGGGACCTGGCATCAGGGTGCAGTGGCAGAATATAAGCCACCTGTAGAGAGGCTGGGCTAATTACCTACTGCAAAAGCAGACTTCATGCTTCTTGGTCACTTAATGAATGGTTTGACTTATCCTGTGTTACTTTAATGGCTTAAAAGTCAGTGGCCTTCTCACTGTTCTGTGTGGTATCACAGAACCACTATTAATTGTGTCATACTGAATAAGGTGCTATGAAGTGACAACTATATAGATTGAACCAATTTTTAGGAAATGAGGCAATTAATGGCAGTTTTAAGATATATGTGTGTCTTGTCCAGATGAATATTATATTTGAATAATCAAAAATTTTTATGTAAAGTAGCAAAGTCATATCTGTAAAAGAAACTGTATTTCCCCTCTTTTACTCTGGAATCTAGTGAAATTTTTTTGTGGAAAATTTTGAGTGGTTTTTTGAGAAATGATAAATTCTTAACAAAGATTTTAAAAATATGCTCTTAAGTTGTTTTCTGTTTTTTAAAAAAAATCAAGCAATTTGTTTTCAGCACTACTTATTTCAGGATAAAAGAAAGAGTATTTCATTTGCAAAAAGAAAAGTACATTAAAAACAATTACTTATGACTTGCAAGGGGCTGTTTTCCATGCTGCTTTGGAATAATTTTGAATAACCAATTTTACATCCTTCCTGGCAAAAACAGGCATGCAGTTTGCTAAGACAAAGCATGAAGGATGCAAGTATATTATATTTAACCTTTTACTTTGTGGTAATGATGACACATACAGTTTTTGGTGACATGTCTCTATTTGCACTACATTTTTCTTGAGGGAGTAATCTATATAAGTCATATCTGAAAAGTATAATGGGTTCATAAATTCCAGTTCACAGTCAATTTCACATGGAACCATTTCTAGGTTTAATCAACCTCCTAGATTGTCTTGACAAGCTTCAGTTATTCTGTTATTTCTATTGTGTGAAAATGGACTGCTATTTTAGGATTAAGTAAAAATGCAATATAAACAGTGCACTAAGAATCACTTTTATCAGTCTTGGAGTTGGTCACAGTTATAAGAGTCGTTTGGTTAAATTTTTCATAAGTAGAAACTTGGAGTCCCACTTGCTTTACAAATAGCAAGAACTTCACATAAATCACAGTTGATAGTATAATTTTCTCCTGAAATATGGATTCTTTAAAATACCAAATGACTCTTGTCAGTATTATTTTTACTGCAGAAATGGCAGTGCATCTTCAAGTTATCTGATTTGTCCTAAGAGTGATGCATTCCAAGTGCACAATTGTTGAAAACCAATAGCAATTACAGAATAATTGAAGCATGTCAAGATAACCTAGATAGCTGAAAAGGAGTATATGATAACCTTTATGCAAGCAGTATTTGCAATCAAGAGGACATAAAGTTATTGAGAATCATTTGCAAGCAATAGCTTCTATTCCAGGTCTAATTTAGAAGACAGTGATCGGTCGTGATTGTGTTCTACCTGACCCCATAGTAGAGTCAGCCCGCAAGTCATTCATGAACATCTGTCAACTGTGGACTTGGGCAATGAGAGAATAGTGGTTTTCTACAGATATTTATTTATTTTGAAAGAGTTACAGGGGTTGGATGCTGTGGTGTAGCAGGAAAAGCCACCGCCTGCAGTGCCAGCATCCCATATGGGTGCTGGTTCTAGTCCTGTCTGCCCCACTTCTGATCTAGCTCTCTGCTATGGCCTGGGAAATCAGTAGAAGATGGCCCAAGTCCTTGGGCCTCTGTACCCACATGGGAGACCCAGAGGAAGCTCCTGGCTCCTAGCCTCAAATTGGCGCAGCTCTGGCTGTTGTGGCTATCTGGGGAGTGAAACAGCAGATGGAAGACCTCTCTCTCTGTGCCTCTGCCAATCTGTAACTTTGACTTCCAAAATAAATAAATATTAAAAAAAAAAGTTACAGAGAGAGAAAGAGAGACAGCGAGAGATCTTCCACCCATTGATTCACTCCCCAAATGATCACAATCGCCAGGGCTGGGCTAGGCCAAAGCCAGGGGCTTCATCCAGGTCTCCCACAAGGTGAAAGGGCCTAAACCTTGAGTCATCCTCTGCTACTTTACCCTGGCCATTATCAGGGAGTTGGATTGGAAGTGGACCAACCAGGACACAAACTGGTGCTCACATGGGATGCTGGCAGTGCAGGTGGTGGCTGTGCTGTAATGCCAGATGCAGGGAATAGGAACTTCCAAGTGAGTACAAGCACAAAACAGCCAATGTGGAAAAACAGCACATTATGAACTTTATAAATGTGATTTCAAGAGGACAGCTAAATCTCATGGAACAATGAGCCATTTGGAAAAAACTGTATTCATTTAACCTTGGGCATATCAAGATATGGACTCGGACATTTAAAATAATTTATTAACTCTTAAATCGAGTTTGTAAATGGGAGGCCCAAGATCGTATATTCATTTCTTATAGTTCTTATAGTGTTTAAAGGAAGGAATTAGTGGACAATAGTTAAAACCTGTGGATAAGGTAATTGATAAAGAAGATAACACAGGGTTTTTCTAGCCAAAGATTGTCAATCGGCTGGTGGACGTTGGATTCTTTAGGTTTGAAATGCCCTCTCCAGAGTGACCAGGACTGCACCACGCCCTATTATTCACTGACACTAAGGCCAAACATCATTTATTATCCATTTTGCCATGCTGTTTTATTTATTCCTGGCATTTACATTCATTGTTGTTATTTGCCTTGCTCTGAAGACCTTGAGTTTTCAATTCTATAAATAAAATTGATTTGAACTTATATGTGTAAAATGAGGAATTCCCAGAAGTGCCTACTCTAAATGCTAGAAATCTAAGAGGAAACAGTCTGGCACAGAATCTGAGAATTGTGTTGATTTAAGAAAAAAAAACTCAAACGAGGTTTAGCATCCAAGGCTTCAGACCGAACAGTAGGTAATGGTGGGGGGAGCCCATTTCAAATAGGGAGCAAATTTTGCAGGTGTTACCTCTGTTAGTGAGTTCTTACATATACACACCAAAGAGCTACAAGCTTTGCCTCAGGTAACAGGCTAAATGACTGTTTGTCTAAATGACTGTGCTTTTAAATGGCTGGCAAGCTTTCGCCAGGCAGATGCCAGGAATCTCACATGATTCTGGCTGTTCGCTGTGATGGAAAGGCTAAGCTAACCATTCACTGATATTTTAGCATTACTGAGAGTCTTACATTATAATTTTTAAATGTTTTTGTTATAGGGAAGAAAACACAAAGCATTAACATTATAAAACATAATTTCAAATAAAACAAATCTGTCAACTAACAACAAGCATTATTCCTAAGGAAACAGTCATACAAACTTAATCTTAAAGAAATATGAATCTGAATAAGAATATATTTATGATAATCCAATTATGCTAAAATTGAAATACTTCTATATATTTATTTAAGGAATATATCACCTGATTCCAAATCATTTAGTGAAATGAACTTGTATTAAGCTATGATTTTAACAAGCTCCTTCACCTGTCTTAGTTTTATTGTTCTAATGTAGTTTTGTTATTAGAATATAAGATTGCTTAGGCCAAAAGTTGACAAATTACAGAGCAGGAATCAAATTCTGTCATCTGATTTGGTAAGCTTTTATTATGTGTGTGATTGTATATGTGTATACACACATGTATCTATAAATTATTGGTTATATTTAAAATATACAATGTGATGTTTTGATGTACATATACATGTTGATTTGACTATTACAGAAAAATAAATTGACATATCCATCATATCACTAAATCATTTTATTTACTTTTCTGTTTTGTGGTGAGAATACCTAAGACCTACTTTCTTAGCAAATTTCAACTATTGATGCAATATTATTAACTATAGTCCTCAGCCATATATTAGATCTCTAATATTCATTTTTTAAAGTAACATTTATTAATGTATTTATTTCAGAGCCAAAAGTAGAGGATGAGACAGACAGAGAGAACCCCTTCTTCTTGTTTACTACCCAAATAGTTGCATTGAACAGGGCTGGGCCAATCTGAAGCCAGGAGCTAGAATTCAATCCAGTTCTCCTAAATGGATGTCAAGAACCCAGTCATTTGAGCCATTCCTGCTGCCTTCCAAAGTGCACATTAACAGGGAACTGGAATGGGAGCAGAGCCAGTACTTGAGCCCAAGAGTTGTGATGTGGGATATGGTTATCTCAACTGCTAGGCCAAATGATTTCCCCTGGATATTAATTTCAAATAATTGCATATTTGTAGCTTTGTTTTAAGATAAAGAGGTTTCAATTTATTTAGGTATAATTTATGTACAACAAAATGCATATTTTATTAACCTATATGTTCACTTTCAGTACCATCACCATAATCAGTATATTAAATATTTCAATAACATCCAAAAAATTTCTTGGGGCTCCTTGCTACATCTCCCCATTTTTCCCAACCTACCTCTGGTTGTTATCTTTGGACTCTGTTTACATGTAGTCCTTTATTTTTATTGTTAATTCTACATTTAAGAGAGGTTTGAAATATTTTTCTTTGCCTATTTGGCTTACTTCACTTAGCATAATACCTGTTAGGTTTATCTCTGAACGTTGGGTAATGTTCTAAGATCTGTGTGTTTGTGCTTCTGTTTGTATGTAATGACTTCTTTATCCACCCATTGACAGACACAAACTTGTTTATTGTAAATAATGATGCAGTTAGCATGGAAGTGCATGTATCTTTTGGAATTGGTGATTTATTAGCTTTGGGTGTATGAGAGTATTCAAAAATTTCACAGAAAATGGGGTTAAAAGATAAGTTTAAGGGTGAGTGGTTGTTAAACCACTACTTGGTGACACTTAATTCTCATATCAGAGTACTGGTTCCAAAACCAGTTACTCTGCTTCTGATCCAGCTTCCCACTGCTGTTCCTGCAAAGGCAGCAGATATTGATGCAAATACTTGATTCTCAAATGGAGTTCTGAGCTTCTGGCCCAGCCCTGCTGTTACGGACATTCTGGAGAGTGAACAAGCAGATGAAAGACCTTACTCTCTCTTTAACTATGCCATTCAAGTAAGTCTTTTTTGAACTATAGTTTTATTTTTTTTGGTGTAAAAGATGGTGAAATTTATGCATGCTTTTACATATTCTATTTTCTCCAATAACATTTTGAAGACTCCTCTATGAAAGCATTTCAAAAAATCATTTTGCACCAAAATAAACTTATCTTTTAATACCATTTTGCACAGAAGTTTTGAAACACCTTCCCATTCCCAAGAGAGGGATTGCTGAGCCATATTGTGATTTCATTTTAATTTCTTTAGAAGCTCTGTACTGGTTTCCAAAACAGCTATATCAATTCATATTCCCATTATAAGTATAAGACAGTTTCCTGTCTCTATACCACCACTAATGCTATTACTTCTGTAATTTTAAATTTTATTTAAGATATGTAAATTTTATGTATTTCTTATATACAGATTAAGGGACATAGTGACTATTTCTACTCCACCCTCTCCCCTGCCCACATTTCCAAACTCCTTCCTCTTCCATCTCCTATTCCGGTTCATAATTTTTGCAAAGATCTATTATCGGTTAAATTTCTAGTCACAAGATTAACTCTGCACTAAGTAAAGAGTTCAACTAATAGTATGAAGAAAAAAACACCCTTACTCAACAGTTGAGACAAGGGCTGTTCAAAATTACTGAATCTCAAACTGTCAATTTCACTTTTTTTAGATTACATTCTTGGTACTCTATTAGTTACCACAGATCAGAGAAAACATATGGTATTTGTCTTTTGGGGACTTGCTTATTTCACTAAGTATAAAGTCCAGTTGGATCCATTTTGTTGTAAATGAAAGGATTTCATGTTTTTTTTTTTATTGCTGTGCAATATTCCATGGAATATATATGTAGAATAACTTTTTTATCCAGTTTTCAGTTGACACCTGGGTTAATTCCATATCTTAGCACTGGTGAATTGAGCTACATTAAATATGAAGGTACAGTTCACTATTTAATATGCTGGTTTCTTGTCCTTAGGGTAAATTCCCAAGAGTGGGATGACTGGATCATATAATAGCTCTGTATTCAGATTTCTGAAGTATCTCCATACTGTTTTCCACAGTGGCTGCACCAGCTTACATTCTGACCAACAATGGATTAGGGTGCCTTTCTCCCACATCTTCTCCACCATTTGCTGTTTGTTGATTTCTCTATGGGAACCATTCTAACTGAGGAGAGGAGAAACCTCATTGTAGTTTTGATTTGCATTTCCCTGATATCTCCTGGGCATTTTTTCATGTGTCTGTTTGCCATTTGAATTTCCTCTCCTGAAAAATGCCTGTTCAAGTCCTTTTCCTATTTCTCAATTGGTTTGTTTGTTGTTGAATTTTTTGAGCTCCTTAGAAATTCCAGATATTAGTTCTTTATCAGTTGTGTAGTTTGCAAATATTTTCTCCCATTCTGTTGGTTGTTTAGTGTTCACTTTGTTTAGTGTTTCTTTTGTAGAGCAGAAACTTCTCAGCTTGATGTAATCCCATTTGTCAGTTTTGGCTTTAAATGCCTGTGCTTCTGAGGTCTTATCCATGCAGTCTTTGTGTATGCCAATGTCTTGCAGAGTTTCTCCAATATTCTCTAGCAATTTGATAGTACCACATGATAGATTTAGGTCTTTGACCCACTTTCAGTGTATTTTTGTATGAGGTATAAAGTAAAGGTCTAGTTTCATACTTCTTCATTTGGAGTTACAGTTTTCCCAGTACCATTTGTTAAAGAGACTGACCTTGCACCAGGGATTGATTTTAGCTCCATTATCAAAGCTAAGATAATTTCGATGTGTGGATTGATTTCTGCAATTTCTAATCTGTTCCATTGGTCTACATACCTTTTTTTTTTTTTTTTTGCCAGTACTAAGTTCTTTTGATTATAACTACCCTGTAGTTTGTCTGGTATTGTGATGCCTTCAGCATTGTTTTCGTTGTATAAGTTTTATTTTGCTATTTAGGGTATCTTTTGTTTACATATGAATTTTTGTATTGTTTTTTCTAGATCTGAGAAGAATGTCCCTTGTATGTTGATTGGGATCAAATTGATCTGTAAATTGCTTTTGGAAGTATGGACATTTTGATGATATGATATTGATTCTTCCAATCCAGAACATGGAAGATTCTTCCATTTTTTGTGTCTTCTTCTATTTCTTTCTTTAATGTTTTGTAATTTTCATCATAGAGATTTTTAATATCCTTAGTTAAATTTATTCCAAGGTATTTAAATGTTTTGTAGCTATTTTGAATGGGATTGATCATATAAGTTCTTCCTCAACCATGGCATTGTTTGTGTGCACTAAGGTTATTGATTTTTGTGTGTTGATTTTATATCCTGCCACTTTACCAAACTCCTCTATGGATTCCAATTGTTTCTTTGTGGAGTCTTTTGGTTCCATTATAAATAGAATCATGTCATCTGCAAATGGGGATAATTTGACTTCCTCCTTCCCAATTTGAATCCCTTTGATTTCTGTTTCTTGTCTAATGGCTCTGGCTAAAACTTGGCCAGATTATGTAGAATAGTAAAGGTGAGGGTGGGCATCCTTGTCTGGTTCTGAATCCTAGTGGGAGTGCTTCCTGCTTTTCCCAATTCAATAAGATGCTTTGTGTTTGTCATGAATTGCATTGCTTGTGTTGAGGAAAGTTCTTTCTATATCCAATTTGCCTAAGTTTTTCATCATGAAAGGAAGTTGTATCTTATCAAATGTTTTCTATGTATCTATTGATAATCATAATGTTTTTGTTCTTCAGTTGTTAATGTGATGTATCACATTTATTGGTTTTGAACCATCCTTCTATACATGACAAATCTTAGTTCAGGTGACTGAAATTTCTGATGTGTTGTTGGATTCGATTGGCTAGCATTTCGTTGGGGATTTTTGCATGTGATTTCACCAGGGATATTGCTCTATAGTTCTTTTTCTCTGTTGTATCTTTTTCTGATTTAGGAATTATGTTGATATTGGACTCATCGAAAGATTTTGGGAGGATCACCTCCTTTTAAATTTTTTTGAAAAGCTTTGAAGAACTGGAATTAGTTCTTCTTTAATGTCTGGTAGAATTCTGCAAGGAAGCCCAAGTATTTTACTGTCTTCTGCTTTCCCAGACACATTAGCAGGGAGCTAGATCAGAAATGAAGCATCCGGGACTTGAACTGGCAACTCTCTGGGATGCTAGTTTCATAAGTGGCACCTTAACCTGCTGTACCATAATGCCATCCACATGCAAGTTTTCTAAAGCCATTATTTCATACTGTTTTAATCTACAAAGCATAGAGTATAGTTATTATTTTATCCAACTGCAGTAAAATAGAGTAATTTTAACAATCCTTAAATTTATACATTGAATATAATATGCATTTTTCAGTCGGGATTGGAATCTAACTTCAGGAATCAAAATGATCCTATCATGCTATGTTAGTCATATACAAGTTTATCTTATGTATAAAAGAATAAGTTGTTTCCTAAAACTCTATAATGTTGTATAAGAATTATATAAGTCAAGCAGTTCTTTTCATGTTAGGTAAGTAAGCAGAAAATAACTGCTTCAAATTTTTTCTTTGAGTGTAATTCTATAAATGAGCTTACATGTGATTTTAATAACTTGATGTATTTAATTTTCCACTTAATTGTTTTGGTCTGGAAAAAAGGTATTCTGACATGTTTATAAATACCAATACCTACATTAAAAACGTATTTTAAAATATATCAATTTCCAATCTGTCAAAGTGAATGAAATACACGTTTGGTACTGTTGACTCATCTAAAAGATTTGAAAGGTAGTTATTATTTTAAGAGACTGTATTATTTCCATATTCTTCACAAGAGATTATTTAAGGAAAGGAGTGTGAAAATCAACATTAAGAGAAATTTGGATCTTTTGGTTTAAATAGTTTCCAATTCTTAAAAATTATCACTTTGAAAATACATCCTTAAAGAGAAAAGGCTCATATGATGAATATTTGGAGTGATAGCACAGTTTTTCCAATATCCAGAGATCTTTTCAGTAACTACATGGCCAATGGAAGTAGATGGAAGCACACAAACACAGGAAGTATCCTAGCAGTCTCATACAGTAGCTACTAATACTATCACCCATTTTACAGGTAGGGAAATGAGCTGAGACCCATCTGTCCAAAGTCCTTTAGGGAGTAAGAGACAGAGTTAGAATTTGAACCTTTTCTGACTCATAAATCCATGCTATTAACCAAACTCCACAGAAACACTTAAAAATTCCTGCCATACAAGAGACTGTGGTACAATAAGAGGGAATATATTTGTAACCATTTGAATGCAGTGAAGTCACTGGTTCTGTGTCAGATTTATGCAAGCTGGCATAAAGAAAATAAAAGAAAAAGTTGTTAATTCTATAAATGGTGGGAAAATATATGACACACATTTGTCCAAGAGTTAGTGATGAACAATCATCATGTAATCCCCAGCATAACTCATGGTTCCTGGCAGAATGTCAGCACATAATAACTGCCCAATTCAATCAATCAATCAATAGATTGAATAATAAATGAGAGACTAAAGAAATCATGATAAGAGTATTGAAGACATTTTGAAATGTTATGTGGTGCTTACTCGGACTTACCTCCAATGGTAGAACTAGAAATGTGCCAGGGGATTTCAAATCAATCTTACCAAGGAGGCAGGTATCAATGCCAGCGCACTTGGTAAAGTGATAAGTATAAATACACAACCGATCAAAAAGATAGGGTATGTGTCGAAGAGATTTCACAAATAAGACCAGTGTAAGCAAATAATGAAGGATAGAATTAAGAGGGAGAGAATGATCCTGCGGGGGGAAGCGGGACACACAGCAGACTCATAGAATGGCAAATGCCCAAAACAGCACTCCTGCCTCAGAATCAACCCTTGGGACATTCGGATCTGGCTAAAAGGTCCATGAGAGTCTCACAGGCATGGAAAGCCATGACACGATGGCAAAAAAACAAACTAAATGAAAGACCCTGGTGAACAAGACCCCAGCAGAAGGAACAGGCCATCAAGGAGAGAGGCGCCTTTCTCTGAAGGAAGGAAGGAACCTCCACTGTGACACAGCCTTGACTAAACAAGTTCAGAGTCTGTGAACTCAAGGGACTTCCATAGCCTAGACAGCTCATAGCAAGAGTCTCGGGTGATTGCTCACATCATAAATAAGAGTGCCAATTGTTAAATCAACAACGGGAGTCACTGGGTACATGCTCCCCACGTAGGATCTCTGTCCTTAATGTGTTTTACTATGAAACGTAAAAACACTGCTAGTCGAACAATACCCTATACCTTGTGTGGTTGTGTGAATGCAGCCTGTTGAAATCCTTGCTTAGTATATACTAAGTTGATCTTCAGTATATTAAGGTAATTGAAAATGAAACTCGATAAAGGGTGGGATGGGAGAGGGAGAGGGGAGGGCCACGGGAAGGAGGGAGGTTGGGGGCGGAAGCCACAACAATACAAAAGTTGCACTTTGTAAATTCACATTTATGAAATAAAAAAATTAAAAAAAGAAATGTTATGTGGAAATTGGATATGTTAGGCTTGAAATACAAAGATAACCTTCTTACTAGTAAATGTTCCTATTTGTATATTGTTATGAAATGTAAGAAACTATAGTGTAATTAAAACCTTCAGTTCTTTTCAGATTGCATGTATCCATTTGTAACCTGTTAATATAGTAGTGAAACTTTTATTTGACCAATATCAAGAAAAAATTAACCATTGTTTAATGTGTCATTTGTCTCTTAAATGCTTAGTGATAAAGAGTTATTTCAACTATTTTGAAAATTGTTTTTTGTTTCTTTTGAAAGCCAATGTCTCTAAGGAGAGCCCAATACTTAAATTGAGCCACATTGATAATATATAAAATTGTGAACGTAAAAATTCTTCCAGTATTTTTAGATGTATAGTCTTATGCATTTCTTTTGATCATTTCATTACCTTATATTATTAATGTGATATTTTCAAGTAAAAGAGATTCTTTACCTTGCCCCTAGTCTAAATCACACCATATTAAATCCTTATATTTAGCAGTTTATTAGAATAATACAATAGGTCTTAAATTGCCATGTATTTATCTTGTTATGAAAGAAGCTGGGCCAGCACCACAGCTCACTAGGCTGATCCTCTGCCTACGGCGCTGGCACACCGGGTTCTAGTCCCGGTTGGGGCGCCAGTTCTGTCCCGGTTGCTCCTCTTCCAGTCCAGCTCTCTGCTGTGGCCCGGGAGAGCAGTGGAGGATTGCCCAAGTGCATGGGCCCTGCATCTGCATGGGAGACCAGGAGGAAGCTCCTGGCTCCTGGCTTCAGATTGGTGCAGCGTGCCGGCCACAACACGCCAGACATAGCGGCCACTTGAGGGGTGAACCAATGGAAAAAGGAAGACTTTTCTCTCTCTCTCTCTCTCTCTCTCTCTCTCTCTCTCACTCACTGTCTAACTCTGCCTGTCAAAAAATTAAAAAACATATATCAATACAATCAAAGCAATTTATGAAAAACCCATGGCCAACATCCTATTGAATGGGGAAAAGTTGGAAGCATTTCCACTGAGATCTGGTACCAGACAGGGAGGCCCACTCTCACCACTGCTATTCAATATATTTCTGGAAGTGTTAGCCAGAGCTATTAGGCAAGAAAAAGAAATTAAAGGGATACAAATTGGGAAGGAAGAAAAACTATCCCTCTTTGCAGATAATATGATTCTTTATTTAGGGGACTGAAAGAACTCTACTAAGAGACTACTGGAACTCATCGAAGAGTTTGGCAAAGTAGCAGGATATTTAAAAAAAAATGAAAATTAAAATAAATTTAAAAATTAAAATTAAAAAAAGAAGAAATCTACATCCATATTTCATGGCTTACCCATTCAGTCAGAAGCAGCCTAATATGACAGATAAATTAATATGAATAGAACTCAAGGTAAATAATGCATGTTAAAATTAATGCATAATAAATACTAATACTGTATGATTCTTGGTTAATTAACCTGGGAAATCAATGGACAGATTTAAAGAACTTGTGGTTCAAAAGCTAAGATGGAGTTTGGAAGTTTCTCTGAATGAGGAATCATTAAAACTGTAGTTTCAGGGATTCCAACTTAGAAAGGTGAGGAAATGGAAATTCTGAGATGTAGGGGAAGATAAGACTTTCATAGAAGATGTAATTTTTTAATTTTTTTTTATTTGACAGGTAGAGTTATAGACAGTGAGAGAGAGAGACAGAGAGAAAGGTCTTCCTTCCGTTGGTTCACCCCCCAAATGGCCGTTACGGCTGGCGCTGCGCCAACTCAAAGCCAGAAGCAAGGTGCTTCTTTCTGGTCTCCCATGCAGGTGCAGGGCCCAAACACTTGAGCCATCCTCCACTGCCTTCCCGGGCCGCAGCAGAGAGCTGGACTGGAAGAGGAGCAACTGGGACTAGAACCCGGCGCCCATATGGGATGCCGGCACCGCAAGGCAGAGGATTAAGCAAGTGAGCCACAGCGCCAGTCCCAGAAGATGTAATCTTCTTAGGAAACTGAAAAGCATGATGCAGATATATAAATAGTGTTTGATTTCTTAAGATATTCAGGGACATTTGATGACTGTTTCTCAGACTAGGTAATTATGGATACTCTTGAGCTACAATTATGGTGTTTTTGAATCAAAGAGGAGGAGTGAGTCAAAATAAACCTTATTAATACAAGTGTACTCGTAGGTAACAGATTACACTTACATGAAATTCTTTTTAACTAAACTGCATTCTTTTGTGGATATCACAGTTTATATGAATATCACTGTTTTTAACTCATAAATCAATGCCAAAATTAACCACCATGGACATTTTTTGTTATTACAGAATATCCATATGGTAGACTGAACTATACACTCTGATAGAAAAAAAAAATTAAAGACCAGTCTCTATCCTTAAATAGTTCCTAGATTTAGAAGGCAGGAATATGCATGCAAACTTACAGATAGAATCAATTTTGGTGATTATAGAGGCATGCACAAAAGTGTGATGAAGGGGAGAATTCATGAAAATTAGAGCTAATTCTTAAATTGAGCAAATTCTCATTGATTTATGATAAAGACATTCCATGAGGAAGGAACTATGTAAATAAGACAAAAAGAGATTTGTGCCATAGAAGCTGTAAGTGTTCCTGTGAGCCCACAGAACACGATTCAAAGAAATTTCTGTTGAGAGGAATATGTGACAAGTGATTTACAAGAAGCAGGTCACATAAGAACTCTTTCCATCTCTAAAAAGTGTGACTTCTAATCTCTTAGAAAATGCAAAGTGCTCAGGCAACATCTATTTTTAAGAAATTTTCTAAGTTGCTTGAGACTGGTGCTCAGAACTAAGTTTTCAATAGACATTTGCTGTGTGGCCCTGGAAAGCCATGGAGGTATAGCAGATCACTAAGGGAGGAACAGAAGGCCATGCTCAGATCCCTGGGAATATGGATAATTAGAGTCTCCAAGTCTTTACAAAACCGTCAAGTCAGATTAGAAGAGAAAAAATGTCCATCAGGGTTGGCAATTTTGAAGTCACTTGTAACCTTTGCCAAAGCAGTTTAAACATATACAATGAAAAGGGCAGGTACAAGTGGGGAAAATCAATGAAGCAGCATGATACTGTTTTATCCACCCTGCATGTTATCAAGGCTGCAAAGGGCAGTTGTTGTACAAGAAACATATGCCATTTGCTTGTATTCTAATTTACAAATGCAGATCAACCATCAAAACTGAACATAACAACAATGAAGGGAACAATGTTCTTAAATGTGCACAGGCTCCCATCTATCTGATGTTGTCAGTTCGCAGCACTGGATTGGCATGCCAAAAAGAAACACATAAAGTGCATCTCACTGAAAGATGCTGTCAAGGATAAGCCTTAAACATTTTCTTACTAAGGCATGTTGGTCACTGAAAAATTAGGTAAAATTATCAGCAAATGAACTTTAGGTGGCATACACTATTAAAAAATTATGACATCAGTATTTCCAAGACATAGGGATATTATTTAGAAAAGAGTGTGCAGGTTTCAGGATTCAGGATAAATGCAGCATGTATTAGAAAATCTTTTATAAAAAGGTCATTAGAGTTTATTCTAAAGGACTTTAATAATGTTGATGAAACTGGTCTTGTTTAAAATGCATCTCATTCACTTGAGTGGACACTGGTGTTTTAAAAGATCTTGACAAGGAAGAGTAAGAACAGGTTAAGTATATCATTAGAGTATAGCTTAATAGCTCTATAAAATAAAATCTGTGTTGATTAGAAATAAGTAATTTGGGGCAGCATACTGATGCAGCTGGTTACGCTGCTGCTTGGATGCCCTGCATCCCATATCAGAATGCTGGTTTGAGACCCAGCTGTTCTGCCTCCAATCCAGCTCCAATCT